>NC_088219.1:23753885-23841104 GCF_036934945.1 Oncorhynchus masou masou
CCATTTTCGTAATGGTCAAAATGAATTGAAGTCATTGCAAATGTACGAGGCTGTTTCTCGGTCCGAGAACCTTCTAGAGCCACCTAACTCACCACGCACTATCGACCTGAGGTCTAGAACAGGTTTCTAAAGTTTCGGAACTCTAGGTCTGACGGTTCTTTTTTAGCTCGAACAAAGCTAACTATTGGAGGCACTGTCAGTCTCTACGCACCCCAATACGTCCCTCCATCCAAGTTGTGTATCTGTGTGATTTAGTTTTCCTTTGAATTTTTATGGGAAAAATGACTGATTTACAGTTCATGGGGGCTGCCTAATCACACATATGAAGTTTTGGACAGATCTGATTTTTTAAACCCTTCCAAACAGTCCCTGAGACACCAATTATGGCACTTCCGGTTGGCACAGGAAGCTATAAGTCAACACATATCCTCAATGGGGTATGCTTTTACAGAATCCTGAGTTTTAAGTCTTTACGTTAAGAATTGACTGATTTACACAGGGTTCAATGCACTATGTCTATCAAATTGCAGGCAGGGTATGGATATACACTTTTAGGGTGATTTTAAGCACTTCCGGTTGGTCCAGGAAGCTTAGAATCGATACAGGTAGACCCCATAGTGTCCTGATGGACTGTCATCAAAGACAGGTTCATAAGGCATTCATAACCCACATAGGCCTCAGGTTGAATTTAGAGGAGCAGGCAATGTATTCCTATGGGGAGAGAAGTCAATGCAAACTGTTTGATGTAAACACCTTATTTTAACTGTGAAGGGTTAATGCCACACGGTCAAGGTTAGGCTTGCACAGATCGGGAGGACCTTAGGAACATTCCTGTGTTTGAATTGTCCTTCTAAACCTAACGGTTTGGGCCTACTTTTCTAATGGTCGCTGCGCTTAGACCGAGCGAGCTACGGTCAAGCGGGATATCTCGTTGAACTCGGCACGGCCTTGGGATTATGTTTATGCCATTGCCTGCTCTCTGTGTCTTTAAACACCGCGCTTTGTCACTCCATCCTTGCTGTGTGTGTGTGTGAGAGCTTTTCTTTGACATCTGTTGGGAGAAATGACTGATTTTACAGTTCATATGTGTGATTAGGCAACCCTCCTGAAGTTGAAAATAACTGACCTTTTTAACCCTTGGATACAGCCACTATGACACCATTTAAGGCACTTCCTGTTGGCACAGGAAGCTATAAATAAACTCATATCCTCATTGGGGTATGCCTTTACAGAATCCTGAGTTTTAAGTCTTTACGTTAAGAACTGAGTTATTTACAGAGGGTTTAGTGAGTGTGTGTTATTTCAGAAAATCATAGAAAATCACAGAAATCTCGCAGAGCTCCGCAGCACACTTTGAAAATATTCGTATGAACACCCTGCAACTGGATCTGTAACTGTTGAAAAAAAAACACCTATATTTGAACATCACAAATCTGTCATTGTACGATTTCTCTTAAATGACGATAGATAAATGGCTGATTTTTTTGTTATTGACACCGGAGGCTCCTTGACTTTGACGTGAAGTGAAAAAATAATTTCTCTATTTTCATTTTGGACCTTTAATCCCAGAAAAATGGCCATAACTCAAAAACCGTTGAGGCCTAGACGCCATCTTGTTCAGGGCCAACTGCCCATTATGCCAAACCTATGCTCACCAAGTTTTGGCTTCGAAATATTTTCAGTTTTCGAGATAAGGCCTGTCGTGATTCGTGATGTTTTGTCAAATTGCAGTATGATTGCTTATGCCCTCTTGTGGGATTTTCCGGGATAGCGGAAAAATGACAAATTTGATTATTTTATAAAACGAAAACCGAATGTCCGACAAAGTTCATTTGATGACTTCCCGGACGCCGTCCCCGAATTTTAAAAATGTTTTCGGACGTCTAGTAAGGGACGGTACATTTGCAATATGGACTTTCTCACTAACCATACAGAAAATGTCGAAATGTTCCCTTAAGGTATGTAAGGGGATAAAGAATATGTACATAAAGATATGAATGATGGTGCAGAGGCATGATACAGTAGATGGTATCGAGTACAGTATATACATATGAGATGAGTAATGAGTTTGTTGCCTTGGCCTTGTGTTTGGGGTCATTGTCATGCTGGAATACACATCCACAACCTATTTTCAATGCCCTGGCTGAGGGAAGGAGGTTCTCACCCAAGATTTGACAGTACTTGGCCCCGTCCATTGTCCCTTTGATGCGGTGAAGTTGTCCTGTCTCCTTAGCAGAAAAACGCCCCCAAAGCATAATAATGTTTCCACCCCCATGTTTGACGTTGGGGATGGTGTTCTTGGGGTCATAGGCAGCATTCCTCCTCCAAACACAGCGAGTGTTTCATCTGACCACAACACTTTCACCCAGTTGTCCTTTTAATCATTCAGATGTTCATTGGCAAACTTCAGGCGGGCATGTATATGTGCTTTCTTCAGCAGGGGGCCTTTGCTGGCGCTGCAGGATTTCAGTCCTTCACAGCGCAGTGTGTTACCAATTGTTTTCTTGGTGACTATGGTCCCAGCTGCCTTGAGATCATTGACAAGATCCTCCCGTGTAGTTCTGGGCTGATTCCTCACCGTTCTCATGATCATTGCAACTCCACGAGGTGAGATCTTGCATGGAGCCCCAGGCAGAAGGAGATTGACAATTCTTTTGCGTTTTTCATTTGTGAATCGCTGTTGTCACCTTCTCACCAAGCTGCTTGGCGATGGTCTTGTAGCCCATTCCAGCCTTGTGTAGGTCTACAATCTTGTCCCTGACATCCTTGGAGAGCTCTTTGGTCTTGGCCATGGTGGAGAGTTTAGAATCTGATTGATTGCTTCTGTGGACAGGTCTTTTATACAGGTAACAAACAGATTAGGAGCACTCCCTTTAAGAGTGTGCTCTTCTCAGCTCGTTACCTGTATAAAAAGACACCTGGGGGCCAGAAATCTTGGATTGAGAGGGGGTCAAATACATGTCCCTCATTAAAACGCAAATCAATAACATTTTTGACATGCGTTTTTCTGGATTTTTTGTTTTGTTATTCTGTCTCACTGTTACAATAAACCTACCATTAAAATGATAGCCTTTTGTCAGTGGGCAAACGTACAAAAATTAGCAGGGGATCCAATACTTTTTTCCACCTCACTCATTATATAAATAATTATATATATTTACACAAATACATCCTGTAGCTCCCACTGACAGTATTTGACATTATCAATAATTTTCTATGGACTTCGCTCCAATCTACCAGATTGGTTTACCTGTTGATTGCACCACTTTAGGAAAAGGCTGAGTATTTAGAACAACAGTGCTCTCTAGTGGGGAATGAGACAGAAAATTGTTTAAGGGTCAGTTTGAGCCTTGAAGTAGAGTTGTGTGACTATAGAAAATCAAATGAAAAACATTCAGAGGTACTGTAGTGCAAAACATTGAAGACGATTTTTATTGTTCACAGTTAAACGCAAGCAACTGCTTTTAAGAACTTTGTTTTTTCAAAATCTCCAGCTCCAAAAGGAATCCCAGTTCAAGCTTTCCATTCAGTCCACGCTTGATTGTACTTTCTATCTTGGGTTTGTTGTAGCCCCTACTACTATACTGTTGGCATTAAAGTGGATTGTTGAACATGCTTTAGATAGCAAGGCAGAGAGAATAACAGCTGAAGTTCACAGTGGACAACAGGATTTATGACCATTTAAACACATGGAAGAACCCAAAATAAAGAGGCAATTCTGACCGTCATTGGTCAGTAGGACCAACAAGAATCAATTGGCAGAGACTTGTTTTTTCTTTTCAGACTCACTGTAGCTATGACAAGAGGATGACACATGCAAACCTTTTATACAGCAATCAGCCCTTTTGAGAGACACTCAGATACCGAACTAGAATAGGAGCACTTGGTGAGGTCAATGAGTCATTTTGAAATGGTTGTATTCTATATCTGGTAAATGTTTGGCACTGTCTTTCTGTACACTTTCAGTTAGTGAACTCAAACAGAAAATACTGCTGCACACAGGTTGATGTACTGCAAATGATTTGTCAGAATTAACATAACCACTTATCCTGACTAAATCAGACTTGTAACTTTCTGCAACTAATGTTGCTGATAACAAGTACTTTAAGTATCATATTTGTCACTACTCATAAAAAAAAAAACATTTCTAAATGATTGCAACATGACTTAAACATACACTTGCATGCATGCATACACTCTCCCTCTTCAACGCATACTAAAGGTCATTTCTGTCAGGAACATAATGAAACCAGCATGGAAAAAAGCAATCCTCCTCCTATATTTTATCTACAATGAAACAGTCAAACTCCCACGTTCCTCCCCAAGCATAGCAGAGGAGTTGGACTCATTGACAACAATCTCATACTTGGCACAGCTACTCCCCAAGCCTTGAGGATCACACCACCCCAACCCACCTCCTTCACACATCAGTACAGGTGCGCAAGACAACAGCCAACCAAAACCAGGCTTTCATAACCATCCCTTTCTCACACTCTACAAGACTAATACATACGAATGAAAAGGCCCTCTCATACTTTTCTTAGTGTTTTATACTCATCTAACTTGTTTTGAACCCATTATGGTGTATTCTTATAACTTCAAACAACAAATTTGGAACTAGGGTCTATTTATATGAAATTGTTTCCGGAAAAAATAACTCCCAGCTGTCTAAGTATATAAAATGCCTAAGTATAACTGCAGTCAGACCAGATAGATAATGTGGTCTCTGTTGGTAGATTGTAAAATGATCTTATTTAAACCTTACTTCATTCCCATCTTTACATCTGGGATTAAATCAATGGTTTTGTGGTTCAAATCCTGTTGTCCACTTGAAGGAATGGGAGAACACTGAATTTAACAGAGCTTTGTCTTCAACTCTTACGGTTCTACTGCTTGTAGCTCTTGCTCCAGACAACCTCTTCTCTCGCAGTTTGGTGTCTCTAACTGTGCTCTTGTTGTGTTTCGTTGTAGTCCATGATCCTAAATTGCTGTTGCTGTCTGGGTTGTGCTTCGCTGGCCACTGCCACTCCCCTTGCTCCTCCCATTTCCCTCGTAGGACTCTCCTGCTTGATAGCCCTTTGCCTGGTTTCAGGTGGGTGCTCCTTGGCAGGCACAGTGAGAGGGGCCCCTACTATAGAGGCAGGGACAAGGGTAGGGGTTGGGACAGGGGCAGAGACAGGACATGTCAGAGCATTCCCCAGTGGGGGAAATAAGGGCTCCACACACAGCTCAGTCTTCAGGCCATGTGAAAGGCCGGCCAGGTGGGGGGGCTCCTCGTCACACTGGCTTTCGCTCTTGTTCCGGAACAGCTCCCGCGCCCTCATGCTCAGGAAGCTGTTGGCGCTGGGGTAGGAGCCAACGGTGAGGGGGACGGCGTCAGGGGGAAGCGGGGTGGCGGCCAGGAGGGCATGGGGACGGGAAAAAGAGGGCTCCACAAGGAGAGGCGGGGGGATGTCCTGGGTGCTGCTGGCAGAGTTGACAGGGGGAGCTTTAGGTGGGTTGTTCGCCTTTGGTTGCCCTGGCAATAAAGTGCTGCCGTTGCCCTGTGGGGACTGATATGGTCTGCTGTCATCAGGCCACTCATTGGTCCCCAATGTGACAGGTCCATCTGGTTCCATGATACTGCCATTACCATAGTGACAGAGGAAAACATGGAGGGTGATGACTTTAATATACATTTGGCTTCCAATGTCACAAATACACATTTCTGCATGTGAATTCACAGCAATAAAATAAGAAAATGTAACTAACAGTTTGACAGTCATCTTACCAAGAGTCTATAGGAGGACCGGGATCAGTACTGCTGCCCCCTGCTGCTGAGGGTGTGGCAAGGCAGGCATGACCCTCCATCTCTAGTCTGCTATAGAGGTGCAGCAGCTCCGTTTGCAGGAGCTGCGTCGCTCTCCTCTGGGCCTGGTACCTGCTCTCTGACGCCTGCAGCTCGCCCCTGCACAGACCGATGGATATGTTCATGTCACACACTTACAGAGACAAGCTGCTATGCTAACACACACATTTGTACAGAAAAACACAAACCAACTGCTTTGATGCAAATAAGTCTGAGGCCTTTTCCACCTCTAAACACAGAGCGCACATACTTGGCCTGGCCCTTGACATCCTCCAGGAACTTCTTCTGCTCCACGATGAGGTGTTCCTTCTTGGTGAGCTGAGTCTCCAGCTCGCCCACCCTCTGCTGCGCTGCCTCCAGCTTCTGGCCCTGCTGCAGCAGGCTCTGCCTCAGCCGATCAACCTCCTTCCCCCAGGACGCCTGCACCATCTGGGCCTCCTGCAGGGATAGCGAGATGGAGGTGGTGACAGGGGACTGTAAACTAGTTTGGTATCTATAAGTTGTTGGTCTTTTCCAAATACATACGTATGGGAACAGGCCTCAGACAACTTTTACTACAATGGAACACAATATGGAAGACAGGTATTCTCTCATGGTGGTTACAGAAAGAGAAATCCATAGCAACTTTTCACTGATTCAGATTCTACACATGCTCTACTATAGAGTCAGTTATTTTCCCCCCCCGTCGGTGGCCCTTGGCCCCCCCTACCTTGGTGTTGTCTGATCCCGTGTGCTGCTGCTGCAGTACATCCAGCTTGTGGGCCTCCCCCAGGAGCAGCAGCTGCTTGTTCAGGAAACTCATCTGCTGCTGGGTGCTCTCACTGGTGCTCAGCTGAAGAACACACATAACCATCAGAAGGGAGACAAACCCCCACAAAGCCCTCTGTTTGGTTGATTTATGGAAACCAAAACACCAAGCTTCTTAGTCCTTTAATCTATGCACATAAAGACTGATACTTTACAGAGCAGAGCAAGTAGAGCAAGGTGAAGTGCCTCACCTTGATGGTCATCTGGTTGAGAAGGTGCCCTGTGTGACACACCTTGTTGTTGGCTCTCTGTAGATCTGCCTCCAGGTCATTTATCTTCTTCTGATACTCATTCAACAGACTCTGAAGAGGACATTCCAGAGCAGAGATAATTCAACACAGTGCATGGAAGACTTGATATACCTTATTCTGTGTGTGTAAATGCGGTCATGCGTCTACCTGCAGTTCCTGGTTCTTGGTGTAGTAGTCGTCCCGGCCCTGTTGTAGCTGGCGGACCTGGCTGTGTAGTCTGGTGACCACGGTCTCTCGGTCGTCCCACAGCTGTCTGCAGCGCTGCTGCTCCACCTGCAGACTCTCCTTCAGAGTCACCACGTCCACACTCTGCAGGTTCAGCTGGTCCTTCTGCAGGCAGACACACAAAACAGGGAGCCAGGATGACACACCACTCACTGTTTCTGAAGTAATCTACAACGTCATATGATTTAATAAAACAGGCTCTCTCTCTCTCCACCATATGCAACACAGAGGAAAACCTACAATACTCTACTGAACCCTCACATGCATGTGTGACTGAGTGTAACCAAGTCGGCGAGGGAAATGGGTCAAGAGCAGGCGCCTGCTTCTTTCGGATTCTTTGAATGATAACCGCTTTGGCAGTCAGGGAGGTTGGAATCTCCAAACAGATTTGCGCTGGTTCTGAGAAGCTACGGGACAAATCCAGGGAAGGGAGGACCGTTCATTACCATAGCGCTGTTCTGCTCTTCCAGTGCAGTGGCGTTGATGACGCGGCGCAGTAGACGTCGGTTGCGGACGGCGTGCTGCTCCCTCTTGTAGCGCTCGTACAGCAGCTGGCTGTGCAGCAGGAGCAGCTGGCTACGCAACGTGTGCAGCTCGTCCAGCGGAACAGAGCCTGGGGCAGGGAGGACAGGCACACAGAGGGTTAATGACCAGGAAAATGGTGTGGTCATAGACAGATAAAGCAGGATAATAGACTATTTACACGGAGTGTACCAAACATTACGAACACTTAATATTGAGTTGCTCGATTGCATTTCTGAACTCATTTCTGATTATTCCTACTCAGTTCCATCTCTCCCTCTACTGCTATTATGGGCTAAAATATCTTGGACATTGATTATTCAGCATCTTTTATCAAAGCTGTATGACTAGTGCACTCTATGTAGTCAAACTAACAGAGGAACTGAGTAGGTGTACATAAAATAAACTGCCAGATAACATTATGAGAATTTTACACCGAGGCCTCAGTCATTCCGGGAGCTCTTGGCGGAGTTGACTTCACAATCACTTATACATTACTTCTATAAGTTGTATAACCAGGGGATCTTATTCAATTCCAATATTTGGCAAGCGGAGAGGGAGTTTTGGCCCAGACAAGGCTGTTATACAGTGATCAGCAGCTGGAGATGGTTAAGACAAAGCCCCTTGTATCCATCCAGAGAGGATCGGATTCTCATATAGCATCTAGGATCATGTGAACTCTGCTTGTCTTTATTATTGCTATTCTACCTCCAAGGTACTTAATGAGTCCAGGTTTTTTCCAGGATCCAGGAAAAGGGGCTTAGCTGGATGCTGTGTTTTTAGAATATTTTACACAAATTCTCCATGACTGTCCAGCTTTTACTTTGGTGATTGTTAGTTCTCAAAGATGATAGTAGAGAAGAAAAACAATGTCCATATCCTTTCTACAAACTTTATATCAGGGTTTTGTTGTTTAAGTTTACTGAAAGCGTTTCCATCCCGAAAATGTATAATAATAAAATAAATGTTTCAGAAGCCCACCAAAGGATTTCAATGGCAGAAAAGTGTGAGCATGTTGTCAAATGCCCTCTGTTTCTGCATGATGTAGGACAAGTACATTGTAGTCATTGTATGGTAAACACATCATGAGGCCGAAATAGCCTGAAAGCTTTCAGAGATCCCATGTTGCACTAGCTAGTCCAGTGTTCCTGCAGTGCTCTGGTGCTGGTTCTTTACCTCCAAAATGTGTCCAGTCAGCTGACTTGCTTGGCAAAGGTAATCTGTAAGAGAAAAAAAAAAACAGGGGCAGCTCAACAGGGGCAGCTCAACAGAGGCAGCTCAACAGAGGCAGCTCAACAGAGGCAGCATTGGGACAGCACATCAGACCCCATATAAAAAGACCCGAATGGCATATCCCAGCCTTCTCGACTCATCTGGGCTTGGACACACTTGTGTGTAGGCCCTCTGTCCCAGTGAAATCCATCCCTCAAACAGGGCATGGTCAGCCATTCATCTTTGGGGAAGATACTAAAGAGGTGGGGGGGAACTTGCAAAGCCAGATAGTTCTGCACAGAATGCCAAATCTGCTGACACGGTCTCTGCGGTTGTATTATTGGTTTAGGAGCGAGGACTGTGTGTGTGTGTGTGTGTGTGTGTGTGTGTGTGTGTGTGTGTGTGTGTGTGTGTGTGTGTGTGTAGGAGGGGAGTGGAGTGTGTCAGACAAAGCATGTAGTTCTCCACTGAGCATTTCCTGTGGGCTAGGGCAGTGGACTGGAAAGAACCCAGCGAGGTTCACATCACATACACTGTCTTCCCCTTGCATCCAACACATACACCACACAGAAACCCATGTTCTTGGACTAGGTACTAAGACAACCCATTAATGGTTTTGATAGAGACCGATTGGCATAAAGTTGATCAGACAGTTGTGACCGGATAGATATTAAAAGCTGGGCCCCTCACCTCTTGAGCACCTTGTCGTGGGTGTCGCTGCCCTGCTGAACAAGGTGATCTAGCACCTCCAGGGGGGAAGCAGTCACCATCCCCTCGCCCTCCTCCTCCTCCCTGTCCTCCAGTCCCTCCTGCTGCTGGCACATCCTCTCCAGGGCAGCTCTGCCCCGGGCTTCCGACGTCCTCCTCCCAACGAAGAGGGATGCAGCCCGGGGCAGAGCCAGGTCAAACAGGGCCTCGTAGGGCAGGGAGGGGTTCTTCATTGGGCGGCTTGGCGAGAAAAGGCCACTGAACTTGGCCACCTCGTCCTCCAGGGCAGAGAGGCTCTGGTGGAGAGGGTGTTGGATGGGGCTGAAAGGACACATGGGTTCAATAGACCAGGACTGGTCCAGGGCCAAGCCCCTACTACTGTCCCCACCTCCACCAATAGCCCCCTGGGCATTCTCCAGTGCATTGTCTGAGGTCGACACAGCATTGTGGGGGTCCTGGGGCGGCACGGGGCCACCCAGTGGGGGGTTGGGCAGGGGCTTCTCCTGGGTACCTGTCAGGGTCTCGGTGGTGCGGTAGAACGGGGAGTCAAAGACCCTCAGGCCGGCCAAGTCCCGCATGTCCTCCGTGATTTTCAGGAGCTCCTCTGAGATGGCAGCTGGTGAGTTTTTGGAGAAGTAAAAACGGGAGACATGAGGCTTGTAGTGGAACAAGCTTTTGAGTCATTGGTGACTATTTCTATGAAATGTACACACACACAAAAGTACATGGACACAGCTTCAAATTAGTGGATTCGGCTAGTTCAGCCACACCCGTTACTGACAGGTGTATAAAATCGAGCACACAGGGACGCAATCTCCATAGACCAACATTGGCAATAGAATGGCCTCACTGAAGAGCTTAGTGACTTTCAACATGACACCGTCATAGGATGCCACCTTTCCAACAGGTCAGTTCCTCAAATGTCTGCCCTGCTAGAGCTGCCCCGGTCAACTGTAAGTGCCGTTATTGTGAAGTGGAAACATCTAGAAGCAACAACGGCTCAGCCGCAAATTTGTTGGCCACACAAGCTCACAGAACAGGACCGCCGAGTGCTGAAGCGTGTAAAATTGTCTGTCCTTGGTTGCAACACACACCGAGTTCTAAACGGCATCTAGAAGCAACGTCAGCACAAGAACTGTTTGTTGGGAGCTTCATGAAATGGGTTTCCATGGCCGAGCAGACACACACAAGCCTAAGATAACCATGTGCAATGCCAAGCGTCAGCTGGAGTGGTGTAAAGCTTGGACTCTGGAGCAGTGAAAACACGTTCTCTGGAGTGTTGAATAACAGTTCACCATCTGGCAGTCCAACAGACGAATCTGGGTTTGGCAGATGCCAGGAGAACGCTACCTTCCCCAATGCATAGTGCCAACTGTCAAGTTTGGTGGAGGAATAATGGTCTGGGGCTGTTTTTCCAGGCCCCTTAGTTCCGGTAAAGAAAAATCTTAGCGCTACAGCACACAATGACATTCAAGAAGATTGGAGCAACTTGGTGACAAAAGTTTGGGAAAGGTTCTTTCCAGTTTCAGTATGACAATTCCCCTGTGCACGAAGCGAGTTCCATACAGAAATGGTTTGTCGAGTTTGGTGTGGAAGAACTTGACTGGTCTGCACAGAGTCCTGACCTTGGCTGCTTCTACAGGGTGGCCCTGACTGCAAGCCAGGCCTAATATCAGTGCCCGACCTCATGACTGAATGGATGCAAGACCCCGCAGCAAATGTCCCAACATCTAGTGGAAAGCCTTCCCAAAAGAGTGGAGGCTGTTATAGCAGCAAGGGGGGGGGGGGGACATCTCATTCCATGATTTTGGAATGAGATGGTCGACGAGCAGTGTCCACATACTTTTGGTCATGTAGTGTATATGGTTCACTCTCATTCAACTGAAATGTTATGTCAACCTCATTTAGACCAGCTCACTCCCATTCTCAATCATTGTACTCACTCTCTTCCGTCTCCTTCTCTGTCCTCTGCTGAAGCTCCTGCTCCTTCATAAAGACTGACAGCGTCTTGGAAACGGTCTCACCACCATCTAGTATGCAAAAGACAGCCAATAAACAATGTTTTATGTAAAACAGAGAACATGGACTGACAAGGTTTAAAAACCAAGGACTTTGCAAAAAGCATACAAATTGGAATATCCATTTCCACATTTTTTTCATGACGACTGACCTCTGATGACTTCTCCCCCCTTTTCAGGATCTCCGATTGGTTCCTGCCTCACCAGGCTGGGTTTGGCTGCTTCTACAGGGTGACCATCCTGAAAATGAACCGTTGTTGTTATTCAGAAGTTTTTATTTAACAAGGAAGTCCTCCCAAGTTCTCTACTTACTACACTACAAAAGGCCAGAATGCCCATTGTGGGAATTGATGTCATACTGTACCTTCCGTGGTGGACTGGTGTTGGAGAGCAGGGGAGCAGGGAAATCAGAGGGGGTGTGGGGCGGGGAGGAGGTGGCAGGAGTGCTGGAGGCAGGCGTGCCTTTGCCACCTGCTGACAGAACCCAGCAATTAGAAGAAAATAACCAAAATGTCATGTAGGATTAACACTAGAGCTGTTAAAGCAGTCATTTTCACTGCTCATTAATTATATATTATTTTTAAAAAAAACTCATTTTTTAAGTTCCCCTCCATCCTGAATAAGTCAAATTTAGAACCAGTTTTAGGAGGGCATGCAATTTTTATTAAATGCTTTTCCCACGTTGACCCTCCAAAAAAAAAAATTACAAATAAAATAGGGCCTGCTCAGCTCCTTGTTCCAACAGTTGAAAGTGCCCAGCTGATAATCGCCCCGTTAACGGCCTCGAAACTATAACGAAAATAATTTCACACATAACAGATGAAAAATATTAAGTAAAGTATGATGGGGGAGAATGGGTGAGTTGATGAGTGAGAGAAAGCGAACAATGCCTAATTAAGTAATCACCAATTGTGAATGAAGAACAGGGCGGGCCATTCTATTGTATTGATCCATTGACATTACACTGAACAAAAATAAAAGGCAACATGTTAAAATAAAGACTGAGTTGCAGGTCATATGTAATCAGTCAATTGACAAATTCATTGGGCCCTAATCTATGGATTTCACATGAATAACAAACACAGATTGCATATAAAAAAAAAAAAAACATGTTGTTGTTTTTAAAGTTCGGGGGTAAATCAGAAAACCAGTCAGTATTTGGTGTGACCACCATTTGCCTCATGCAGCATGACACATCTCCTTCGCATAGAGTTGATCAGGCAGTTGATTGTGGCCTGTGGAATGTTGTCCCACTCCTCTTCAAATGGCTGTGCGAAGTTGCTGGATATTGGCGGGAACAGGAACACACTGTCGTGCACGTCGATCCAGAGCATCCAAAACATGGTCAATGGGTGACATGTCTGGTGAGTATGCCAGGCAATAACTAACATTTTCAGCTTCCAGGAATTCTATACAGATCCTTGAAATGGGGTTGTGCATCATCATGCTGAAACATGTGATGGCGGCAGATGAATGGCACAACAATGGGCCTCAGGATCTTGTCATGTGCATTGATTTTTATGTATTTGTTGTCCGTAGCTTATGCCTGCCCAGATCACAACCTCACCATGGGGCACTCGGTTCACAACGTTGACGTCAACAAACAGCTGGCCCACATGATGCCATTCCCGCTGCCACAGTTGATAACCGGGATTCATCTGTGAAGAGCATACTTCACCCACGTGCCACCGGCCATCGAAGGTGAGCCTTGGCCCACTGAAGTTGGTTGTGATGCCGAACTGCAGTCAGGTAAAGACCCTGGTTAGGATGACAACAACGCAGATGAGCTTCCCTGAGACAGTTTCTGACAGTTTGTACAGAAATTCTTTGATTGGGCAAACAGTTTCCTCAGCTGTCCGGGTGGCTGGTCTCAGACAATCCGCAGGTGAAGAAAGACGGATGTGAAGGTCCTGGGCTGGCATGGTTATATGTAGTCTGCTTGTGAGGCCGGTTGGATATACTGCCAAATTCTCTAAAACATTGGGAGGCAGCTTATGGTAAAGAAATTAATATTCAATCCTTTGGACCGTGCATTTTGGTGTTTGGGGTATTTTATTTATAAAAAAAACAAGTGTTACCGTGTTCCAACACATATGCTTTCAAGTTGTAACAAAACGCAGTCCACAGAAATGTTTTTTTGAACACCTGATTAAAGCAGTTTAGTTTTTACATAATCCTACTGTATTACTTGAAAAAAAAAGTATTCTAATATTACCCAAGGCCTTCATAAACACAACCAAATGATTAATTTTGCAATAGCATATATGAAATATATTAATTACACTGTTAGAATGGTGCAGCCAGAATGACTGCTCATTAGCTTAGGGGGAGGGTCCAATCAAGGCCCAGAGGTTCTAGTGTTAATAACAACCCCCCCCCCTATCAAATCTATTTAAAGCACACATGTTAATATGCCTTTTTAGACTATTCCAGCTTTAAACCGGTTTAGAGAAACTGGTTCCACAACACATTTTTGAAGTGTAGAGACATTTCTGGTATCAAATCGGACATTCCCAAGCCACTTCGAGGTAGTGTGGGACACTTCTTCACCACATTACCCCGTTGACTGGTACAGTGTAAAGGCAATTACTTTCCAATGCCAGTTTATTTCTATGGTGCAGACACACATAAAGTGTGATGGCGGCTAATTTAAGAGTACTGTCTAACAAAACAGAGGGTGTTATTTAATGGAAGCCTCTCCAACATAATCCAGGTAGAGTCTGGAATTCCCCAGGGCAGCAGTCTAGGCCCCTTGCTTTTTTCAAACTTAACTAAATACATACCACTGGCATTGAGTAAATCCAGTGTGTCTACGTATGTAGATTACTACACAGCGAGTGAAATCACTAGAACACTTAAGAGCTGAAGTTAGTTTTAGAATGAGTGGCAAGGAATAAGTTCAACCTAAATATTTAAACTAAAAACATTGTATTTGGGACAAATCATTCACTAAACCACAACAATCTTGTAATAAATAATTTGGAAATTGAGCAAGATGAGGTGACTGAACCACTTGGAGTAACCCTGGATTGTGTACTGTCATGGTCAAAACATGTTGATACAACAGTACCTGAGATGGGGAGAAGTCTGTCCATATAAAGCCCTGCCTTTTTAACGAGGCAGGACCAACAGGCTCTAGTCGTGTGGCCAGGTGCCACAAAGAGGGACCTCGGAAAATTACAATTGGCTCAGAACAGGGCAGCATGGCTGGCCCTTAAATGTACATGAAAGCTAACAATAATATACATTTAAATCTCTCATGGCTCAAAGTGGCAGGGGGATTAACTTCATCACTACTTGTTTTTGTAAGAAGTGTTAACATGCTGAATGCACCGAGGTGTCTGTATAAACTACTAGCACACAGCCATGCATACCCCACAAGACATGCCACCAGAGGTCTCTTCAAAATCCCCAAGTCCAGAACAAACTATGGGAGGCACACAGTACTACATAGAGCCATGACTACATGGAACTCTATTCCACATCAGGTAACTGACGCAAGCAGTAGAATCAGAGTTTTTTTTAAACATAAAAATATACCTTATGGAAAAGCGGGGACTGTGGACACACACACTGATGTTGTATTGTAAATATGTGATCGTGGAGTATTTTATTATACCTTTATTTAACTAGATAAGAATAAATTCTTATTTTCAATGACAGCCTAGGGACAGTGGGTTAACTGCGTTGTTCAGGGGCAGAGCGAAAGATTTTTACCTCGTCAGCTCGGGGATTCGATCTTGCAACCTTCCGGTTACTAGTCCAATGCTCTAACCACTATGAAATGTTGTAATATTTTAAACTTTAGAACTGCCTTAACGTTGCAGGATCCCAGGAAGAGTAGGTGCTGCCTTGGCAGGAACTAATGGGGATCCTTAATAAACCCCAGGAAGAGTAGGTGCTGCCTTGGCAGGAAATAATGGGGATCCTTAATCAACACAAATAACGTAAACAGAAAAGACAGATCGTACGTCATAGTATAAAGCTGTAAAGACGCATGTTAGGATAATTTTCTACAGCATATCATACAAATCAATATTGTTTATTCAATCTATATCAATCCAGTCAAGGGAACCCTTAGTTATCGACCTGATAAAGATGAGCAAAAAATAAATACTGAGCTATTTTGTATGCAAAAAAAGGGGGGAAAATTATATTTTATGCTAACACAACTGCTCAGAGAAATATTTTGTAGTCAAACTTATTGGCACCCCTGTTTTCAACACACCCTGCAAGGGTAAAGACAGACCTTTTCTCAAATCTTTTATGACATTGGAGAACACATTGGGAAGGATATTAGACTACTGGTCCTGCGGGTGCCCTTGTTAAGGTCAACAGCATCATGAACTTTACCAAGTAGCCAAAAAGCTGGTTGCCTCTGCCAGGAGGATGACACTTGGCCTCAAGAGAATCTTTCAACAAGACAATCATCCCAAGCACTAATCAAAATACAAAGAAATGGTTAATTGTCCATTAAAAAAAACAAAAAAAAAACATTTTGCAATGGCCACCTCAGTCTCCGGACTTGAACCCCATTGTAAACCTGTGGTTTGAATTGAAGAGGGCAGTCCATAAGAACAGATGAAGGATATCAAGGATCTGGAAAGATTCTGTATGGAGGAATGGTCTAAGATCCCTCCCAATGTGTTCTCATATCTAATAAAACATTTATCACAAGGGGAGGGTGCTAGTTTACTGAAAGCAGGAGAGGCAATCATTTCAACCCATATTTTGTATTACTTGTATGCACTTTTTGCTTTGTTTAACAAAAATAGCTCAGTATTTGTATTGTTTATTTTAGTATTTCTTGCTCCTCTTCATCAAGGGTACAAATAATAATGGACCTGACTATGTTGTAATAGTTGAATGATCCCTTGTCACCTGATGTGCTGTGGACACGGGGGCCTGGGAGGTGAGAGGCACTATGGGAGAGCTCTTGGTTGGGTGACATGCCCCTAGAGGAAGGGGGAGTGGCCATGCCACACTGGGAGGAAGGGCTCCAAAGTTCCTTTACCCCACTGGTGGAGTCAGGTTCACAGCTAGAGTTCTATAGGAAGACATTCACAATGTCACAGGTTAAGTGATAATTACACATAATTATACTGAAATCTTTGATAATGACAGATGTAGTATACTATACAATTGTATCTGTAAATTAGGTTAGTGTTTTACAGGATCTCAGTTTCCTACCGACAAATCCTCAGACAACACCAGAACCCCCTGCGTGGGTGGTTCACAAAGAGAGGGACAGACAGTGTCGCCAGGGCAACCAGCTCCTGTGACAGACCAGGGCGGGGGCATGTTTTCTGCTTTCTAAGGCCTGACACCACCGCCCACGCCGATGATTCAAAGCCCCACCCACCCACCCACTCTGAAGCGCTCCCTCCCACCACTCCTCTCTGAAATAAAGGGGGCGATTCATAGGCCCGGAGAGGGGGGGGGGGTGCAGTGAGATTAGGGACAATTGACTAACCAGCATCTGACACAGCCAATATATCAAGTGTAAACAAACTCTGCAAACCAAGAAGTGAATTAGAGAAGAAGCAGCAGATAGCAGTGGCTGACAATCTCCAACAAATCCTGTTTCCATCTAGGGACTAATCTGGACACAATTACTATAGGTCAGTGCCGTGAAATGTTGTGCAACAGAAATGCTGTGTGACTGTGTTACCTGACTTCTGGAGGTCTGGGGGCTGCGATACAAGGACTGTGTCCCTGGGAGAGGGACCAGGGACAAGGGAGGTGGCAGTGGCTGGCGGGGGGTAGAGAAAGGGGTTGAAGAGGAGCTTCCTGTGGGAAGGAGAGGAAAATAATCAAATCAGTCTGACTCACTGACTCCCATATCCATGTGTTATATCTTCCATTCATTCACCATTATTATCAACAACACCATCACCTCATGACAAGTCATAATTACAATCCAACTAACACGTCTGGCAGCCAAACATTAGGCACATTTCAGATGATTAATAGTCTGAGCATTCACGTGACTCAGAAAAACAGAACACATTTTAGACATGAACAATGAACAGTGAGAACACCAATCAAACTTCTGACATTCCTATCCACCAATGGGAGGTGAGGGAGGGGGGGGGGTGTTCTCACCGTAGCTGTTGTGGAAGTCTGTGTAGGGGCTGGAGATGGACTCTTGTGGCCGAAGCTCCGGGTGGGGGTAGAAGTTCCCGGGCATGGTCGCATAGCCCTCCTCACAGGACGCCTCCTTGGGGTCCAGAGACACTTTGGCACACTCTATAACGATGTCATGAATCTCAAACTTTTTCCACCTGCAGAGGTCCAGCATGGTCAATCACATTGAGGAAAACTATGTAATAATATTAATCTGTCTGTAATTTGTCAGCAGATAAGCTCTTTTTTTGGTTGACAGAATATGGTGCAAAAACAAGTGAGTGAAGCTGGAGAGCTGTGATTGACTGACCTGGTGGGATCAAGCTCATGGTCTTTAGTTCCAGTCACTAGTTCTGGATGTATACGGACATGTTCCAGCATTGGCTGCAAAAAAAATACATAAAAAAAAAAATATTGGGGAAAGCACAAAGGATTAGATCAATTTCTATGGGTAGAACATCTTCCTGAAGCCAAAAATCAATAGAATAAAAATCTAAATTAAAGATTGCTCAAAATCTCAACTCTTTCACCTTCACCACTTCCTCAAAGGTGTCCACGTTCTCCTTCATGTTGTAGTGGGAGCGCAGGTAGGACACAAAGTTGCAGGGGTACATGCCGTAGAGACGGTGGAAGAGCGAGTAGATACTGGCGTGTAGGTGGATGAGGTACACTTCGGAGATGTGCCCTGGGGGAAGCAAGAGTAACATGATGTCAGGTCAGAGGCAGTGTGAACAAAAACAGTCCATCTAAAACCATGCCTGGCTCTCAACCATTTCCAATATTTTTTGTGTCTTCTATCTTAATAAAATAGCTCCTCTGAGTCTTTTCTCAGGGATTACCTGGGTTCTTCAGGTTCCAGGAAGCTAGGCGACCAAATATGTCAAAGAACTCATACAGGTGTTGTTTGCCAGCGTGGGGGATCATGGGGAGCAGAGTGATCAACACCAGGACTCCAGTTATGAGGACCACCACATCTAAATCCGTCTGTACACAACGGGAAGAAAAACATTCAACATTAGCATACATATGAAAGATGTCCAGGACACTCAATTTAATAAGCTTGTGCTTCCAAGTATTTTTTTTTAAATAAAAGCCGTCTATATAGGAGACCTGTGCGACCAATGGCCCATCTTTCCCTCTTACCTTGAGGCATTTAAGCAGTGAGAGAAGCAGCGGGTAGCGGGCGATCTTGTGGATCCAGGACGGCTGCTTGCGGACCACATGGCCTAGCAGGGTGAGGGTAGGCAGCCGGCAGGCCTGTTTGGTCATACACTCGTTCATCTTGTCCAGTAGGTGCTGTGGTGGATAAATTAAAAACATTGAGCTATAAGACAATCATATGTATTCATTGTTTCACAATGCATGAGTTTAAGTTATTGAATTAACATCTGATGAAAAATGAGGTTACAGTCTCTTGCAATATAAGGTGATGGTGGGGTTCGGCAGATCTCACCTTATCATGTGGCTCTCTGACTGAGGAGAGAATATGAATGGCCTGGGCCGAATTAGTCTCCAGGAAGTAGTCCACCAGTCCATTCAGCAGCATGGCCCCTCGCTCTGCACAGAGAGGAGGGAATAATTAACATAGTTCCAACATCCACATTATGGCTGCATAATTGAAATGACCAGAGCCCTCTAATACAATCAGAGTACAGGATAAAAGGTTGACTGACCAAGTCCAAAAACAACTTATTAAAAAGCCAAGTTCTCACCAGTGCTGAGATGCTCATTGATAAGGCCTTTAATCTCCTCCAGTTGGTGGATGTCGGAGGACTCCAGGAGAGGGAGGAGGTCCCCTACGTTGGGCTGCTCTCTCGCCATGGTGACAGTGGTGGAGGGGGAGGTGGTGGTAGGAGGGGGTGTCTCTCACAGTGTCCTGCCTGGAGGGCTCCCTGAGCCTCCGGCCAATACAGTCTCCAGGCACCACTACAGGACAGGGCAAGCAACAGGACAGGGTCAAACCTGACTCAACACAAGTCAGAGAACTTCAGTGATATGGAGGTTATTAGATACAACTTCACACTGCCGGGATTCTAGAAAAGCATCAATTGTATTAACATATGAATACCCTAAGCCTAATCTAAAAAACGTCACAGCGCATAGACAAAATTAAGGAAAATAGCAAGGTTATTAATGACACTTCTCCTACTGTAGCTAGATACATAATGGTATTATTAGGCTTGTTACAATGCATCTCCTAATTGCTAAGGGTATATACATAAAATATAAGGCCACCGATAGGTACACAGTGTGCCTAGCAAAATAGTTTCAAAGCAGTGAAACACTGACAAATTCGAATACATTTCTCTGACCCCACTTGGCCCAGTGGAACAGACAACAACACAATCTTAGTCATCTCTGTGCCCACAACTTAAATAACCATGCTTAATACAAGAGTCAGAGAAAATAATCTCCTATCTAGCTAACAGCGGTTTGTCATAATATTCTGAGCGTTCACAGAATCTCTCTCAGTCTCAGTGCCTCAACCTTTCAGAGGAAAAGAGGCCAAAGGAGGCATCCAAATCTCCAGCTGACAAGTGGGCATAAATAATTATGATAGGCAGGTCAATATCACCCGGATGTCAATCACCCATGGTCCCTGGTGGGTAGGACCGTTGGGTCAGTAACCTAAAAGGTTGCTGGATCGAATCCCCGAGCTGACAAGGTACAAATCTGTCATTCTGCCCCTGAGCAAGGCAGTTTACCCAACATGGGTTAAATGCAGAAGACACAATTCAGTTGTACAAATGACTAGGTATCCCCTTCTTCCTAAATGTGGGAAAAAAACAGCAAGCGTGTTATTGTTTTCTTAAATCCTCGTCCCATTCCAATGCCTAGCCTATTTCTGACACTCCATCTTGAAACTAGGCTACTCCGTTTTAATCTTTATGGTGTCAGTGTGTGGCCCTGCTGAGAAGAAAGGTTGACAGGCAGGCACAACTGTAGCCTATAGACTACTCTGTTACTGAGGCTCTCCCCCACTAGTCTCCCAAGGTTTCAATTAGCTCCTTGGTCTTAGCATTGGTCTAGGGTTTTAATATTTGTTTTACTTTATTTAACTAGGCAAGTCAATTAAGAACAAATTATTATTTATGTTGGCCTACACTGGCCAACGCAGGGCCAATTGTGCACCACCCTATGGGACTCCCAATCACAGCCGGTTGTGATAAAGCCTGGATTTGAACCAGGGTGTCTGTAGTGACGCCTCTAGCACGGAGATGCAGTGCCTTAGACCGCTGCACCACTCGGGAGCCTAACGGGTGTGTTGAATTGAATTAGGGTGTTTTCAGTCAGTGGCACAACCAGGAACAACCCTCGGAGTGACCTCAAGCAGCAGCAGCTCTGGAGAACACAAAGAGCCTTTATGCAGCCCCATGCACTTCCATGTAAACACTGGAAATTACATTTGGCTGTGTGCAAGCCGTTAAGCGCCACCCTCATTCTCTCACAAATCATTTCACAAACAAAACCAATTTGAAGCCTTAGGCTAGATCTATGGACTCAACTGGACTAGGATTTTATAATAATTCTGCCATTGATCCCTAGTCCTAACCACAATCTGCAACAATGGATCTGATTTTTTTAAATTTCACCTTTATTTAACCAGGTAGGAGTCGAGAACAAGTTCTCATTTACAACTGCGACCTGGCCAAGATAAAGCAAAGCAGTGTGACAAAAACAACACCGAGTTACACATGGAATAAACAAACATACAGTAAATAACACAATAGAAAAATCTCTATACAGTGTTTGCAAATGAAGTAAGGAGGTAAAGCAATAAATAGGCCATAGTGGCGAAGTAATTACAATTTAGCAATTTACACTGGAGTGATATGTGCAGATGAGGATGTGCAAGTAGATATACTGGAGTGCAAAAGAGCAGAAAAACTAAAACAAATATGGGGATCAGGTAGGTAGTTGGTTGGATGGGCTATTTACAGATTGGCTGTGTACAGCTGCAGCGATCGGTAAGCTGCTCAGGTCACAGTGTTGGGTGGTATATGGGGCTTTGGTGACAAAATGGATGGCACTGTGATAGCCTACATCCAATTTGCTGAGTAGAGTGTTGGAGGCTATTTTGTAAATGCCGTCGCCGAAGTCAAGGATCGGTAGGATAGTCAGTTTTACGAGGGTGTGTTTGGCAGCATGAGTGAAGGAGGCTTTGTTGCGGAATAGGAAGCCGATTCTGTTTAATTTTGGATAGGACATGCTTAATGTGAGTCTGGAAGGAGAGTTTACAGTCTAGCCAGACACCTAGGTATTTGTAGTTGTCCACATATTCTAAGTTAGAACCGTCCAGAGTAGTGATGCTAGTCGGGCGGGCGCAGACAGTGATCGGTTGAAGAAGATGCATTTCATTTTACTAGCATTTAAGAGCAGTTGGAGGCCCCCAGAAGGAATGTTAAATGGCATTGTAGCTCGTTTGGAGGTTTGTTAACAGTGTCCAAAGAAGGGCCAGATGTATATAGACTAGAAGTCGACCGATTATGATTTTTCAACGCCGACATCGATTATTGGAGGACCAAAAAAAGACGATACCGATTAAATCAGCCGATGTTTCCTTATTTGTAATAATGACAATTACAACAATACTGAATGAACACTTATTTTAACTTAATATAATACATCAATAACATCAATTTAGCCTCAAATAAATCAAACATGTTCAATTTGGTTTAAATAATGCAAAAACAAAGTGATGGAGAAGAAAGTAAAAGTGCAATATGTGCTATGTAAGAAAGCTAACGTTTCAGTTCCTTGCTCAGAACATGATAACATATGAAAGCTGGTGGTTCCTTTTAACATGAGTCTTCAATATTCCCAGGTAAGAAGTTTTAGGTTGTAGTTATTATAGGACTACTTCCCTCTATACCATTTGTATTTCATATATCTTTGAATATTGGATGTTCTTATAGGCACTTTAGTATTGCCAGTGTAACAGCATAGCTTCCGTCCCTCTCCTCGCTCCTCCCTGGGCTCGAACACAACAGCCACCCTCGAAGCAGCGTTACCCATGCAGAGCAAGGGGAACAACCACTCCAAGTCTAAGAGTGAGTGATGTTTGAAATGCTATTAGCGTGCACCACGGTAACTAGCTAGCCATTTCACATCGGTTACACCAGCCTCATCTCGGGAGTTGATAGGCTTGAAGTCATAAGCAGCGCAATGCTTGACTCACAACGAAGAGCTGCTGGCAAAACACACAAAAGTGCTGTTTGAATGAGTGCTTACGAGCCTGTGGCTGCCTACCACCACTCAGTCAGATACTTGTATGCTCAGTCAGATTATATGCAATGCAGGGCACGCTAGATAAACTAGTAATATCATCAACCATGTGTAGTTAACTAGTGATTATGATTGATTTTTATGAAATAAGTTTAATGCTAGCTAGCAACTTACCTTGGCTTACTGCATTCGCGTAACAGGCAGTCTCCTTGTGGAGTGCTATGAGAAGCAGGTGGTTATAGCGTTGGACTAGTTAACTGTAAGTTTGCAAGATTGGATCCCCCAAGCTGACAAGGTGAAAATCTGTCGTTCTGCCCCTGAACGAGGCAGTTAGCCCACCGTTCCGAGGCCGTCATTGAAAATAAGAATGTGTTCTTAACTGACTTGCCTAGTTAAATAAAGATCAAATAAGTGTAAAAACAACAAATCTGCCAAATCGGTGTCCAACAATACTGATTTCCGATTGTTATGAAAACATCGGCCCTAATTAATAGGCCATTCCGATTAATCGGTCAACCTCTAATACAGAATGGTGTCGTCTGCGTAGAGGTGGATCAAGGAATCACCCGCAGCAAGAGCGACATCATTGATGTATACAGAGAAGAGTCGGTCTGAGAATTGAACCCTGTGGCACCCCCATAGACTGCCAGAGGTTCGGACAACAGGCCCACCGATTTGACCATCTGAACTCTATTTGAGAAGTAGTTAGTGAACCAGACGAGGCAGTCATTAGAGAAACCACGGTTGTTGAGACTGCCAATAAGAATACGGAGATTGACCGAGTCGAAAGCCTTGGCCAGGTCGATGAAGATGCACAGTACTATCTTCATCGATGGCAGTCATGATATCGGTTAGGACCTTGAGAGTGGCTGAGGTGCACCCGTGACCAGCTCGGAAACTGGATTTGCATAAGCGGAGAAGGTACGGTGAGATTTGAAATGATCAGTGATCTGTTTGTTCACTTGGCTTTCGAAGAATTTAGAAAAGGCAGGGCAGGAGAGATATAGGTCTGTAACAGTTTGGGTCTAAAGTGTCTCCCCCTTTGAAGAGGGGGATGACTGCAGCCGCTTTCCAATCTTGAGGAATCTCAGACGATACGAAAGAAAGGATGAACAGACTTGTAATAGGACTTGCAACAATGGCAGCGGAAACTTTTAGGAAGAGAGGGTCCAGGTTGTCTAGCCCAGCCGATTTGTACGGGTCCAGCAGCTTTCTTAGAACATCAGCTGTCTGGATTTGGGTGAAGGAGAATGAGGGGGGGCTTGGGCCAGTTTATGCAGGGGGTGGACTTTACAGTGTCCAAAAACTTTTTGTAATTAGTGCTGCAGGATGCAAATTTCTGTTTGAAAAAGCTAGCCTTTGCTTTCCTAACTGATTGTGTATATTGGTTCCTGACTTCCCTGAAAAGTTGCATTGCTCAGGAACTATTCGATGCTAGTGCTCAGGAAGGAGGATAATGAGTTAGTCTATTGCACTAAATAGCCAACTGCAAAGGGACACCCTATCTAGCCTAGTAATGCAACGTGTATCATAATTTAGAGGTGTATAGTAGCTAGATACCTAATACACTATAATATTCCTTTTTATTTACGGTTGCATATGATGAATTACCTATGGCTATCTAGTTATACAACAGAATATGCCTACGAGTAGGAATGTGCTGTAATATCAAATGCAATGAGATATAACGTTAGCTAGCTAAATTAGTACCTATGACGCCTACGCCCCAAGCTTTTCTCAAAATGTGATACTGAAAGCAGCTGCAAGATTGCATGAAGTTGCAGCTGAATACAACAAATATATCTAGCTAGCGAACGCTACATCATTCACCTGTAACTGGCCATGTAAAAATCACTCTGCAGTCAGAAACAAACTAGCCAAGAATTCTCAACTACAGTATCGAGGAGTTGAGTATTATTGTCTAAACGCTAGCTAGTTGCGTCGCCAGCAAGCAGACTACTGTAGCTAGCTCACGTTATCTGGAACGACCACTTACTGTCGTAAACAACTCAGGGGGAACAATGGGCAGGGCTCGGTTTGTTGTATCCGAATATCTTACATTAGTTAATCTTGGCAAGCTGAAAACTATTTCAACAGATGCATGGTCATGAAAGTAGCTAACTAGCTATGACTCAAACCATTATTGTCATCGTCTACAGAAATAGAATTAACGTTAGCTGACAGTCCAAAAAAACAAGTCATTATAAACAGTTACGGCGAAGGGAAACAAAATATGCATTTGACAGTCATGAAAGAACATCAGAAACACATAATAATACCCACGCCTTATATTAATGACATTTTAACATCTGAAATTCACCATTATATATTTATGTACCTCAATACATGGACCTGTTTACCTGTCAGAGTCGCTGCACTCCACAGGGCGCCGCCATCTTGAACACCTCACAGCCCCGTCCTCTGCAAGCAGCCTCCGCTGACTCGCACGCAAAGTAATCCCTGAGACATTCAGACTCTGCAGTTGCACACTGCCTAGTCTATTTATCTAAATAACGCTACAGCTACGCTTATTCAAATTGTTCCATTCTGCTGTAATCATATTTTAGTGCACCAAACGACTAATTTCCTCACTCTACGAGAAATGAAGCATTGTTTTTCTCAGGTGGAGGGATGAGTTTATATGTAATGCGTTTTCGCGTGACTCAGGTAGTGAGCGCATGCGCTCAACAGAATGGACACGAGGCGTTATCTGTAGCACTATATTGAATAACTCCAATATCATATCCCATATTCACCTCACAAATTGAAATATGCAACACATAAATATTTTCTAAATGTTCGCAGATGGTGTTATTAGCCTACATAGGCATATTTATACAGATCAAACATGACCCAACATAAACCAAGCATTCCACTCAAAGCAGTTTTAACTACTTTTTGGGGCCCATCATTAGGATTTCCTTGACTACAGTTACTACATATATGATTAAGAAAGACTTGTGAACATCAATCTAATACAGGAGTTCCCAACCTATTTCACACAGGGTCCCCTATTTCACAACCAAAATAATAGCTGGAAAGAGAGAAGACATGGTTTTATGTTTAACTAGGCAAGTCAGTTAAGAACAAATTCTTATTTACAATGACAGCCTACCAGGGAACAGTAGGTTAACTGCCTTGTCCAGGGGGAGAAGGTCAGATTTTTATCTTGTCAGCTCTGGGATTCAATCGAGGAACCTTTTGGTTACTGGCACAACACTCTAACCACTAGGCTACCTGCCGCCCGTAAACCATGCCTCCCCTCTTTCTATTAGCCTTTTATAGACACTTCATTTTATTAACTAAATTGTGTCCTGAAAAGTGCAAAGTAGGCAAGGGATAAAATACACAGTCCTGTTTACCTATTAGAGTTTCTGCAGTCCACACGTGTTATGGAACGCACAATGGCAGTATGAGATGACAGGTAGCCTAGCAGTTAGAGCGTTGGGCCAGTCATCGAAAGGTTGCTAGTTTGCAATATCCTAGCCGATAAGGTGAAACATCTTTTGAGCTGCTCTTGACCCTTTGAGCAACGCACTTAATCCAAATTGCTTCAGGTAGACTCTGGCTTTGACCCCACTGGGATATGTATAATACATATATGCGTGATATAGGAAAAACATAAGCAACCACAAACATTTTGGCTTGTAACCGTTGGGCAAGTAACCAAAAGGTTGCTGGTTCAAATCCTGGTGCTGACAAGATGAAAAAAATGTGTCACTGTGCCCTTGAGCAAGGCATTCAACCCCAATTGCTCCAGGGGTGGTGGACAATGGGGACCCTGGCTGTGACCCCACTCTCTGTTGGTATCTCTGGGGGAGTTGGGATATGCAAGAAAGACATTTCCACTACACAATTATGTGTAACAAGACAAATGTAAGCACCCCCAAAATTATTATCACAACAAATTATTAGGCACAACAGTCTCTTGCACTGACTCCCTGCATTTTACACACATGCACTCCCTCACATAAGCACGAACACACACACACCACATGAATGCTGCAACTGGACACCTATTTATTTTACACTATGTCTATTTAATATTGCACAATCTATCACACAATTCCCTGACACGTGTAAATATCTTACTTCAATTAGTTTGAGTGCCTTCTTGTATTATATTTGAGCTCATTTTAATCCTATTTCTATCCATTGAGCTTTAATTTTTTGTACTTTTTTATTCACTTAATTAGCCTACTATTCTACTGTTGTTGCATTGTCAAGAGGTAAAGATGCAAGTAAGCATTTCGTTGCACTGTGTATTCCACATATATCATATATGATTAATAATCAGTCTTGAACTTGAACTGTTGCTTTGGCTATAAATCGCAGGGGTTCAGTCTAGAGTTTGGTGCCATAGCTCTGCTGATTTTATTTCTCCTTATATTTAATTTGTCCCCTGAAGTTGAGTGGTTGCTCTAATCAAACCATGATCTATAATCGGAGTGCATTTACCCTGCCTGGGCTTATATCGGGTGGCAGCTGGCTGTTCTTTCAAGAATGAAAGCTAACAAACTACCACCACTGGTGATCTAGACGCTAGACTAGAGACTTGTGAAGGCTCTATATAGTAAGATAGAGGACTTTAGATGAATAAGACCTATTCTGGCATGGACGTCGCCACTGAGGGCTTCAAGAATTTTAAAGTAGTCAACTGGGTGGGATTTCCTTTGGGTTAAGGCAGGATCACATGATTCCATCCGGGTCATTAGGAGGGATCAGCCAATTAATTATACTAGTCAGCAAACACTAGGCACTCTTTTAGTTTATTTGCCAAATCAGAAGTAGTAGAATATTGACGAATTCGACAAGGAGTTTCCCTCCGTGGCGCTCCCTGTACGCTCACAGACGCCATAGTGGGACAAAAACAAACATGATATCTGTGTAATTCTCTGTGAGGCTCCTGCATGAGAAAAATGTATTGACCAGAAACTGCCACATGATGTCGCAAGTGTGCCTCTGCATTTTATTACGGTGTGAGTTCATGCACTTAAATACTCGTCTTGGCAAGATTCAGTATATTAGTGTCGTTTACAAAGATTAAATCCATTGTTTTATTGTTATTGTAACACAAAATAACTTAATTGTATTTGTTTTATTCAAAATAATATTTTAATTACTTTCAACGCAGTGATCCATTAAGATAGTTTAGGGTAGCCTAGTGGTTAGAGCATGGGACTAGTAACCGGATTGCAAGTTTAAACCCCCGAGATGACAAGGTACAAATCTGTCGTTCTGCCCCTGAACAGGCAGTTAACCCACTGTTCCTAGGCCGTCATTGAAAATAATAATTTGTTCTTAACTGACTTGCCTAGGTAAATAAAGGTAAAACAAATAAAATAGAGTAGACCTACTGTCTGACAAAAGTTATGATAAACAAATCTAAACTAAGTCAGTAACTGATGGACAGGTGCACAACAGTTTGAGGAGCTGTGTCTACGTTCATATATGTTTTTCTACGCAAACTGTGAGTTGGCGCTCTCATTGGTTGAAACCACAGTCAGATTCCACCACAACACTATCTGATTGAAAATCAGGGAGGGGAGCAAAAGAAAAGAGCAAAAAAGTGTGATGTCTTACAGTGGTTTGGATTCTGAGTTTTGCGAAAGGATTTTAGGAAATATTTACAGTATATATACAGTAATACGACCACTATCCTACCTAGCCTACTTGTTATGAACTAACGGTAAGTGCAGCAAGTGCATACTATAACGATTTTTGTCCTGTAGCATAATTTATGTAAATTTGTATTGATAATTCGAAAAAATAAAATTACGATAGATTAATTTAGGTTATAAATAAATTAATGCATTTTACAATTAGCCTATCCAAGTCAGTAATGTATTATTATTATTTTAAACATCACAAGCCTATCATATGCTTTTATTTCAATATTTTACAGCGTTATTTCATGATAAGCCTACATACTTAAATAAGTTACTCAAATACTGATTGATCATTTTGTTGTATTGGACTTGACAGCATATTTATTTGTGGCATATTCTGGGAATTAGTTGGTATGGCTTGGTTATTTTAAATGTAAAATCCATGTAGGACTACAGTTTATTTAGCCTACATTTAAAACATTCGTGTCAGCATAAAGTCAAACAACCTACCTAAACATATAATAATTTATTTAGCCCATTGTTTCCCTCGCTCTAACTCGCTCCTTCAAATGTTTTATATCAGCCCACCTAAAAATGTTGAAAGTTCACAGACTCGTAAACTGCATTATAACATGTTAGGCCTAGGCCTTCATAATACCTCAAGTATTTTGAGTTGCCTATAAGCATTTGCCATAATTATTTTTTCCAACAGCGTTGTCATGCCACGATCCTTTTTGGTGAAAAACAAGAGGTGCACATCTTACAATGTGCACCAATCTCACGAAGATGAAGCCGAACCGAGGGACCCTGCATTTACAGGTTAGTTAGAATGCCAAGATTATCATGGAGACACATCAATACCTTTACACGTGTATTATGAGAAGTGTATATTGATTTGCCAGTTATTTCATGCATTGCCACAGTTTATAATTCATCAATTGACAATGACAAGTTTACATTTCCTTTACTCACATGTGCATCACAGACATCAGTATTTTTTAAATGATCTGCACCACTATAGGCTGTTGCAAAAAAATGAAAAACAAATTACACTTATTTGACTTGAGGAAAGTGAATCCATAATTATGAGTTGCAGCATGCAGTGGAACTTTTATAAATGTATGTTTAATTAACATCATCATAGAAAATACATAAAATTGAGGACAGAGGCAACACCCGTTGAACTATTAGACGAAGTATCGTCCAAAGCAAGGGAAATATGCTCCGACTTTTAATGATGGTCAGATTTGTCAATGCGTTCACAGTTCGCTGAATTCATTGGAATTCGCCTATTGAAACTGAGCGGTTAGGGCTGGTTTCACGGATATGCAAAATATTAATTATTCTGAAGAATAGCCGTCAGAGTTTGCACTGTACATGTAACTGCCAAAATAAAGGAAACACAACATAAAGCGTTTTAATAGTGCGTTGGGCCACCACGAACCGCCAGAACAGCTTCAATGCGCCTTGGCATAGATTGTACACGTGTCTGGATCTCTATTGGAGGGATGCGACACCATTCTTTCATGAGAAATACCATCATTTTGTGTTTTGTTTGTTGGTCTGTCTCAGGCGCCACTTCAGAATCTCCCATAGTGTTCCATTAGCTTGAGATCTGGCAACACACACACACACTTTAAACCCTTTGAGACCCCTGTTTCAAAGTCACTTGCCGTGTCCGAATACCCATACTAGTGTACTATACTGAAGAAAAATATAAACGCACATTTTTCAAATGTTTTACTGAGTTACAGTTCATATAAGGATATCAGTTCATTGAAATACATTTATTAGGCCCTAGTCTATGGATTTCACATGACTGGGCAGGGGTGTGGGCCTGGGAGGGCATAGGCCCATCCACTTGACAGCCGGGCCCACCCACTGGGGAGCCAGGCCCCACCAATCAGAATGGGACCAACACTTTACATGCTGCATTTATATTTTAGTTCAGTGTACATACTTAAACTGCATACTCATTTCGGAGTTTGATCTAATCTAATTCACTTGTTTTTTCCAACTCAACAGTTTGACAACAGCTGATAATCAGTTAAATTGATGCACTGTACCAAAATGAACGAATGGCGGGAGTCAACGCAATCGTGCATTAGATGATGCATTGGGAATACTATTTTCTAAATTTCACACACTATAAAAGTATTTTATTTTGCATACTATTTAGTATGCTAGTATGGTTATTAGGACATGCCCACTGAGATGTCTTCTAGCCATGATTGCCAACATAATGGGAAACTGGGAATTTTTATACATGAACCTAAGCATAATGGGAAACTGTGTATTTGTATACATGAACCTAAGCATAATGGGATGTTTTAATTGCTCAATTAACTCCGGAACCACAGCCACATCTGTGTGGAAGAACCTGCTTTTAATATACCTTCTATCCATCATTTACTCAAGTGTTTCCTTTATTTTCACAGTTACCTGTACATTTATGTACATTTTCACAGATAAATGTTTTTCATATAAAACATTTTATTTTATTACTTTTTAACTCTCCATTGTTGGAAAAGGGCTCCATACCTGTTGTATTCGGTCCATGTGATAAAAAAAACATTCTATTTGATTTGATCTTGTCAGTACCAAAGATTCCAGAGTCTCCAGTCAGGCCTCAGTCCCTGGGTCAGCCCACTCATCCCGACCCCTATTCTTACATGAAAAATGAACAGGAGCCTGAACGGCCAGTCCCCTTTCACCCTGACCCAACAGGACAACATGTTACCCGTGCTCCACCAACATACTACTTATCAGGTGAGAGACCCTCCAACTGGGCTGGGATGTTGTGAAGAGACAAAAATCGTTGGGAATATGATATAATAGAACCTTATTGGTCCTAAATGGGACAACATATGATTCAGAATGTTTTTTCAGAGGAAGTGTTCATTGAGTCAATTTTCTTATTACATCTACCCTCAGAGGCTCACATGGCAGAGCTCCCTGCATACTACAAGCCCTCCTACACCTGGGACTCTGTACCTGCTCCCTATGACCTTTGTCCGATGGGCTTCCCCCCCTCCCTCCTGCAGCACTCCAGCAGCCTGTTTGGGGCTAAAGTCAGCCACAGCCCTGAACCCCAGCAACCTCTGGACTGCAGCACACACTACTACCCCACCTCGGGAACTTATCACTGCATCACCTGTGACAAGGTACATATGCAGGAGTGGTGTTATAGCTTTCTCTTTACTCTGTGTAACTAACCATAACTAATGGGCCTATACAGAATTAGACTGCCAGAACACTTGTTTAAAAGACTACACACTGACATTGTGACTTCATGGTAAGCTCCTCCTAGCCCTGTCCTCCTCTGCCACGGCAGGTGTTCTCAACTCCTCATGGTTTGGAGGTGCATGTCAGACGCTCCCACAGCGGGACCAGACCATTCGGCTGCAGCATCTGCAGGAAAACCTTTGGTCATGCTGTCAGTCTGGAGCAACACATGAACGTTCACTCACAGGTACCCACAATGCACAGTGTCCTGTTGGAGATGGTTAAGGAGACAAGACAGACAACCAGAGATGTGTACTCTGGCACATTGTCCAAATTGCCCTAAGTTATGCGTATACTTCCATAGAAAAGTAGCCTAAGGTACATACTTTCATGACAATGATATTTGAGATGATAAATTAAGTACATGTTTCCTTAAAACAAAGAAAAGAAGTTTTGAATGCAAGATGTGTGGAAAGACATTCAAGCGCTCCTCCACCCTCTCCACCCATCTACTGATCCACTCAGACACCAGGCCCTACCCCTGTCAGTACTGTGGGAAGAGATTCCACCAGAAGTCGGATATGAAGAAACACACCTACATCCACACAGGTGAGGAGAGAAGAGCATCCACAGAGCATCAAAGTTAGGGATCCAACCACTGATTTGATTGCTTTTTAGTTTTCTGAGAAATTACAGTACAATGTTAGTGATTGCCTCACACTGTATTTCTCTGCTTTCTAGGTGCTGTTAACATGAATTGTTTCCTAGAGTAATATAACTGCTGACGAATCAGAAAAATAAACTTAAACAAATGTCCATCTGATTTGCATATCTGGTTTTCCTACTTTGCCAAGGCCTCTGTGAAAGGAGCTCTGTGCAGGTGGAATATGTCTCCAATGAATGTTTGACAAATCTTAACAATGGCACGATTCTTTCCTCCCAGTCACTTATACTGACTTTACAGCACAGATATATGTGCATAACACGTTATCGGTTTTCATACTTTTTATACTACATGTACAGCAAGAGCATCAATACAAAATGAAACTGTGATATTTGATTTTGATAATGCCACTGTTTAAACATGTCTTTGTATGTGTCTATTTAGGTGAGAAGCCCCACAAATGCCAGGTGTGTGGCAAGGCATTTAGCCAGAGCTCCAACCTCATCACACACAGTCGTAAACACACAGGCTTTAAGTCCTTTGGCTGTGAGATCTGTGCCAAGGGCTTCCAACGCAAGGTGGACCTCCGCAGACACCATGAGAGCCAACATGGCCTGAAGTTACGAGGTTGAGAACAATGGATAGAGAAGAAGAGGAAAGAGTGCCTTAGCAAAACAACATAGCAAAGAAAGAGAAAGAAAGACCAAACATGTGCCTTAGTGGTGAGCATCATGGTGCATCATGACACAAAATGGCCACTACGGACACACTCATTTTGTTTTACACATATTGTATTGAATCTTATCCTTCTTGTGAAAAGGCATTTTTAAGTCAATCAGAGCCAGCAGCTAACCAGCATAAATTAGACAAGGCAAATTATGAAGATATTTTTTTCATAAAGTATTTGCTATCACTTAAGGAGGAACCGCCCTTTGGAATAAAATATAATTCAACTGATATCCTTTGGGTGCATTATGATGTTGTATACTTATGACAGAGGCCTTTAAAGTCAAATGTGAAGAGAGATAGGTCTCATGATTTTGTTGCATAATGTATTTAAGAAAAAGCTTTATATGTTCACATAGAGTGCGTTTGCCATTCATACTATAGTTATAAATGAATCTTGTGTCAAATAAAAGGAAGCAATGGTATGAAGGAACAAATGCTCTCCAAATAACGGTGAGATTTTATTATAATCCTCGTAATCACTGTGGTTTGCGGAGAAAAGACAACTCGCACTCCGCCCATATTTAACATAATCATGCATTCACTGTCGTGTGACAAGTTGACAAACATTGTGAAGAAAATGAAAAAAAAACAGTCAAAAGGTCAAATGCAAGCAGCATGTTAGCTTAGTAAGATGAGATGGCTCATGGTAAGCCTTTATGTGTGACCGTTTACTCATGGAGCAGATTGCATGCAGACTGTCTTCCAACTGGCTCTGTAGCAGTCCTCTGCAAGGCTGAGCTCATGTTGTCTGGGGCTGAAATCTCTAGCATGACCAGTCAGAGATCATTCCAATCTATACCTGGAAAACCATGCAAATCTCAAGTCCACCTGGTTTTCAAATGTCACTGGGAGAAATGGACGGTCCATGCATGCCATCATGCTCACCAAAGAGCGGAGAGGGAGGATCAATCCCCTTAATCCTTCCAAAATCTCAATCACTAATATACAAACTGCTTAGGCCTTCCCCATGTATGATGCAGTTCTTCACACCCGTAAGCAAAGGTCTGCACATTCAACTTCATCTCTAGTTAGTCACACTGTTGGTCTTCAAGTGGGAAGAAGTGTATTCCCTCTGTGTTATGATATTGGATATACTGTATGACAACGGACAGACAGAGGATGGAGTACTCAAACAGCCTGTCCCCATACTGTACCACACCCATCCATTCTGACAGGTTTGCTTTGACATACACATTGCACTTCTCATGAAGACACAACACCTTCCTCAATCACCAAATCCAGTTAGGCTATTTAAGCTGTCACAGTCAAATCAGACCATCTCTAAGTAAAATCTGTCATCAAATACTGTATACGTAGCTGGCCAAGTACAACTATGGGTTAAATCAGGTTGAGGTTTTAGACCTACCACTGTCCACAACTGTTTGCTAATTTCTAACAAAAATATATTAAATTCCCACTTTATGCTGCAGGGTAGTAGAATTCCATGAACTTTCAATAAATTCCCTGGTGTTCCAGAAATCCTGTTGGGAGGGTTCCAGATTTGCCTAAAAAACTGATTTCAACCACCAAATTAACACTCACAGAGAAATGGTCAGGAAAGTAATTTCAGTGGGTGAAAAATACAACACCCATACATGGTCACAGCAGCAGTATGAGTTTGTTACAGAAATCAGTGTCTAGGTGCGGAATGAAACATACAGCCTGTCCACTGTCTGGTACAGTTGGTAAACAAATCTGTGGTGCCATGCAAATGAGTGTTTATATTACCTAGGCAACAGGGTCCGTTGTGCTCAGGAGAAACAGTTATAGTTGCATCCTGGTGTGAGGGTACAGAGCAAATCAAAATACTGTACAGGCAGCCAATGGCAGAGAGAGGAGCAGGACGAGCGGGCCTAAACAAACAGGACATGGGTCCTGCATTGGAGGGGTGGAGCCCAGACTGTAGCCTGGGGGGAAACTGGGAAAATTAGGGGACCAGGTCCACCCACACACACCTGAGCTGAACTTCCCTTTTCAACATTCGCATCCAGGTGTGTGTGAGTGCTTTTTATCATTTAGTACAACACAACGCAGGGTTTTAATTAAAACAACACAATATAGTAACATCTCAATAGCATATATTAATTATTGTATGCTTTTATGCTCTCTCTCTCTGTCTCTCTCCTCCCCCTCTTCATTTGCATCTCCTGTGCCGGCCTGGGGCACAGTGGCATCCTAATCCTTCAAAGCACTAAACTGTACGTTTCTCTGGAACTTCGATGTAAAACTGTCCACTCCAAGTAAAGCTAAAAGTAACATCTTTAAACACTTCCAGCTCAACAACAAACTTAAGCTAAATCAAGACAAATTATTTTCCCCTCGTTTGATTTGTTTGTTTTTTTAACTAAAAGATAATGAAACAAAAGGTGAAATCAACAAAGCAAACTGCTTTCTTTTCAATTGTGTGCAGCACTAATTCGTCTAACGGCCCATGCCTACTGCCTTGCCAGCAAGCTTATTTTTTTATTTTTATTTCACCTTTATTTAACCAGGTAGGCTAGTTGAGAACAAGTTCTCATTTGCAACTGCGACCTGGCCAAGATAAAGCATAGCAGTGTGAACAGACAACACAGAGTTACACATGGAGTAAACAATTAACAAGTCAATAACACAGTAGAAAAAAAGGGGAGTCTATATACATTGTGTGCAAAAGGCATGAGGAGGTAGGCGAATAATTACAATTTTGCAGATTAGCACTGGAGTGATAAATGATCAGATGGTCATGTACAGGTAGAGATACTGGTGTGCAAAAAGAGCAGAAAAGTAAATAAATAAAAACAGTGTGGGGATGAGGTAGGTGAAAATGGGTGGGCTATTTACCAATAGACTATGTACAGCTGCAGCGATCGGTTAGCTGCTCAGATGGCACATGTTTGAAGTTGGTGAGGGAGATAAAAGTCTCCAACTTCAGGGATTTTTGCAATTGTTCCAGTCACAGGCAGCAGAGTACTGGAACAAAGGCGGCCAAATGAGGTGTTGGCTTTAGGGATGATCAGTGAGATACACCTGCTGGAGCGTGTGCTACGGATGGGTGTTGCCATCGTGACCAGTGAACTGAGATAAGGCGGAGCTTTACCTAGCATGGACTTGTAGATGACCTGGAGCCAGTGGGTCTGGCGACGAATATGTAGTGAGGGCCAGCCGACTAGAGCATACAAGTCGCAGTGGTGGGTGGTATAAGGTGCTTTAGTGACAAAACGGATGGCACTGTGATAAACTGCATCCAGTTTGCTGAGTAGAGTGTTGGAGGCAATTTTGTAGATGACATCGCCGAAGTCGAGGATCGGTAGGATAGTCAGTTTTACTTGGGTAAGTTTGGCGGCGTGAGTGAAGGAGGCTTTGTTGCGGAATAGAAAGCCGACTCTTGATTTGATTTTCGATTGGAGATGTTTGATATGGGTCTGGAAGGAGAGTTTACAGTCTAGCCAGACACCTAGGTACTTATAGGTGTCCACATATTCAAGGTCGGAACCATCCAGGCTGGTGATGCTCGTCGGGCATGCGGGTGCAGGCAGCGATCGGTTGAAAAGCATGCATTTGGTTTTACTAGCGTTTAAGAGCAGTTGGAGGCCACGGAAGGAGTGTTGTATGGCATTGAAGCTCGTTTGGAGGTTAGATAGCACAGTGTCCAAGGACGGGCCGGAAGTATATAGAATGGTGTCGTCTGCGTAGAGGTGGATCAGGGAATCGCCCGCAGCAAGAGCAACATCATTGATATATACAGAGAAAAGAGTCAGCCCGAGAATTGAACCCTGTGGCACCCCCATAGAGACTGCCAGAGGACCGGACAGCATGCCCTCCGATTTGACACACTGAACTCTGTCTGCAAAGTAATTGGTGAACCAGGCAAGGCAGTCATCCAAAAAACCGAGGCTACTGAGTCTGCCGATAAGAATATGGTGATTGACAGAGTCGAAAGCCTTGGCAAGGTCGATGAAGACGGCTGCACAGTACTGTCTTTTATCGATGGCGGTTATGATGTCGTTTAGTACCTTGAGTGTGGCTGAGGTGCACCCGTGACCGGCTCGGAAACCAGATTGCACAGCGGAGAAGGTACGGTGGGATTCGAGATGGTCAGTGACCTGTTTATTGACTTGGCTTTCGAAGACCTTAGATAGGCAGGGCAGGATGGATATAGGTCTGTAACAGTTTGGGTCCAGGGTGTCTCCCCCTTTGAAGAGGGGGATGACTGCAGCAGTTTTCCAATCCTTGGGGATGTCAGACGATATGAAAGAGAGGTTGAACAGGCTGGTAATAGGGGTTGCGACAATGGCGGCGGATAGTTACAGAAATAGAGGGTCCAGATTGTCAAGCCCAGCTGATTTGTACGGTTCCAGGTTTTGCAGCTCTTTCAGAACATCTGCTATCTGGATTTGGGTAAAGGAGAACCTGGAAGGGCTTGGGCGAGAAGCTGCGGTGGGGGCGGAGCTGTTGGCTGAGGTTGGAGTAGCCAGGCGGAAGGCATGGCCAGCCGTTGAGAAATGCTTGTTGAAGTTTTCGATAATCATGGATTTATCGGTGGTGACCGTGTTACCTAGCCTCAGTGCAGTGGGCAGCTGGGAGGAGGTGCTCTTGTTCTCCATGGACTTCACAGTGTCCCAGAACTTTTTGGAGTTGGATCTACAGGATGCAAACTTCTGCCTGAAGAAGCTGGCCTTAGCTTTCCTGACTGACTGCGTGTATTGGTTCCTGACTTCCCTGAACAGTTGCATATCGCGGGGACTATTCGATGCTATTGCAGTCTGCAGCAGGATGTTTTTGTGCTGGTCGAGGGCAGTCAGGTCTGGAGTGAACCAAGGGCTGTATCTGTTCTTGGTTCTGAACTTTTTTTGAACGGAACTTTTTAAAATGGTGAGGAAGTTACTTTTAAAGAATGACCAGGCATCCTCAACTGACGGGATGAGGTCTATGTCCTTCCAGGATACCCGGGCCAGGTCGATTAGGAAGGCCTGCTCACAGAAGTGTTTTAGGGAGCGTTTGACAGTGATGAGGGGTGGTCGTTTGACTGCGGCTCCGTAGCGGATACAGGCAATGAGGCAGTGATCACTGAGATCCTGGTTGAAGACAGTGGAGGTGTATCTGGAGGGCCAGTTGGTCAGGATGACGTCTATGAGGGTGCCCTTGTTTACAGAGTTAGGGTTGTACCTGGTGGGTTCCTTGATGATTTGTGTGAGATTGAGGGCATCTAGCTTAGATTGTAGGACTGCCGGGGTGTTAAGCATATCCCAGTTTAGGTCACCTAAAAGAACAAACTCTGAAGCTAGATGGGGGGCGATCAATTCACAAATGGTGTCCAGGGCACAGCTGGGAGCTGAGGGGGGTCGGTAGCAGGCGGCAACAGTGAGAGACTTATTTCTGGAGAGGGTAATTTTCAAAATTAGTAGTTCGAACTGTTTGGGTATGGACCTGGAAAGTATGACATTACTTTGCAGGCTATCTCTGCAGTAGACTGCAACTCCTACCCCTTTGGCAGTTCTATCTTGACGGAAGATGTTATAGTTGGGTATGGAAGTCTCGGAACTTTTGGTGGCCTTCCTGAGCCAGGACTCAGACACGGCAAGGACATCAGGGTTAGCAGAGTGTGCTAAAGCAGTGAGTAAAACAAACTTAGGGAGGAGGCTTCTGATTTTGACATGCATGAAACCAAGGCTTTTTCGATCACAGAAGTCAACAAATGAGGGTGCCTGGGGACATGCAGCAGGAATCAGATACCAGAAACCGACTTATCATTGGCAAACACATTAACAGAAAACAAGAAAAAAACTCTAAAACTGTTCCACCCAGCCAAGACCCTGTAAAACACAAGAAAATCATGGCACACAACTGCCTGCACACACACACACACACACACACACACACACACACACACACACACACACACACACACACACACACACACACACACACACACACCACACACACTCACACGCAGGTAGAGAGCCAGAAGATGAATTAAATTTGTCTTGCAAATGAGTATGCAAAATATCCTTGGTCTGTGCCCTGGTAAAGGGTTGGAAGGTGGAAAGGTGTGCCAGCCCGAGGCTAAAAGCTAGGGCAGACATGTTGAAGAACGGATATCTCCCATGGGCTGCTCTATCTTTAAAAAATGTACTATTTTATGTACTACTTTAATTAGCATACACTGAGTATTTACTCTGTTTCAAGCAATGGAAGCCATAACATCGATGTACAGTCATATAGTATTATATGTACAGTTAGCAATGCTTGACATAGAAAGTCCATGGAAAGTATGAATTGACAATATATATATATATTTTTTAAAGTTACACATCCCTAGCTACATGAACTGCCCCACTCCACATCAACTGAAGGAGAAAGAACCTTATCATCCATGTTTATGACCTCAGAGCCAGGTACTGGATGATATGAGATAGAGAAGAGACAGAGAAGGAGAGGAGTGACCAGGCCAAGTCTAACACACGCAGATTACCAAAGAAGAGAAGATAAAAGGCAATCATTATTTAAATCCAGGGAGTGGATTATTTGTTTGTGTAAAGCATCAAATTAAGGGAAAGTCATGCTCTTCTCCAGAACCCAACTGGGAAAGCTGAAGACGTAAAACATTGAAGAGGCATGAAGCTTGATTTTATCTACTTTTGCTAATACAACATTCATATCATCCTTTTGCTAAATTTATTTGACTTTTACATGTTTATGTTTAGCCTTGACTCTCAATGCTATTGTACTAGTGAACTAAAGAAGAAGCCAAACTGAGGCAGCTTTCTTCCATTTGCCTAGACACAGAAAGTAGGTCTCTGATCACATGAGAGTGGCAGCCTGGTGATACCATTTGAATGACAGTTATCAGGGGGAAGAGTGCAGTGGATCAGAATGACAATAATGGCAGCAGCCATCTTCGCTGCAGCTCTGAGGCAGTTCATCATCCAAAAATGACTTTGCCTTTCCAACCACCACCAACAGCTGTAAGGCATGGGCTTCTGACTGCACATGATGCATTGAGAGAGAGAAGAGGAGAGAGGGAAGGGAGAGAAGATGAAAAAGGAGTGAGGACTGAGCAGGGTCAACAAGGAAAGAGTGAAAATTTAAAAGAGATAGAGAAAGGGGTGGAAAGAGAGAGGGTGAAATCTGGGGCTATGCAGCAGGCCTTGCTGGGCAATGGTGGGTGTGTGATAGTCTTATCATGGCTGCCCCACACTGTAACGGTCGGAAACATGCCAGTGGCTCGACAGGGAGGAGTGCAGTCCCTCCACAGAGATAGCACCCAACACAGCCGTAATCTGGGAGACACAGGAGCACGGACCAATAGACAGAGGTGCTAGATCCCACTCCGTGTGACACTCCGGTTCCACCACACCACATGACAAATTGTTTCTCCCAGCATGACCTCTTCTACCGTCTCATCTCATGCAAAGCACAGAACTTCATAGTACGTACTGACGCAGGAAGCACAAATGCCTTATCTGGCTCTACTCTAGAAAAGCATGGCACTAGGGTTCTTATTCAAAGAGCTGTTACACACCAAAAATCATCTTCATTTCAGGGGATGGAGTGAAATATATTTATTTGTAATATACACTGTGACTGTGTTGGAATGAATCTGAAGTGGTAAAACTGAAACAGGATGTCAAAACAAAAGTTTCACGACTTGAAAAAAAACAAGAAGCCAATGGAAAACATATACTGTTTATCGAGTCACATCATATTAGATTATATTGCCCTTAAGGCACAGAAGTCGGATTTTTAAAAAGTAAACAGAAATGTCTAGCACTAAATAGAACATTGCTCAACTGTAGGCCTTTCCAACATATTTTAACACAACTTGCTTTGCTGATCTAATATTACTTATTATCAGATTATCTCTTTCTGATGGAGGATGTTATGAGATTATACAGATTACACCACACTTGAGGGAGGAGGACATGAAACAAATGCACAAACCACTGTTTCAAAGTTTATAACAGCAAGACCAGATCACTCCTTTTCTAAATAACAAGGAAACTCTGGGGGCAGGATCCCAAAGTTTAGGGTAAACTTTTAAAATGGTGATACAACTGATATAGCATTTCAAGTCGGCAAGAGAAAATGTATCAATAGGGTGAGGAGAATTACAAGTGGCTTTATCAATCTGAGACAATATCCAAACATTTCAATTTTATGTGTAAGACCGAAGTATACATTAGAGGGAGGTTTCAGGATTTTGACAGTGAGGCCCTTTATCTACTTCCCCAGAGTCAAATGAACTTGTGGATACCATTTTTACATCAGTGTTGCAAACGGAACCTTATTGGTCTTTTTTTACCAAAGTACAGTACTTGATTTGCGTGGGAGCACACCGGAAGTGAGTACCAGATGGCCCACCTAAACACGAAAAAAAGTCACTTAATGGCAAAGTTGGGTTGGAGCTCGTAAGAAATCGCCTTTCTCTGTCCGATGAATCGTGCAGTATAACTAACAAAAGCGATAAAACATCAAAATGTGTATGAAGTCTTTAGCGCATATATATTAAAAGCATACTAACTGTTTATAAAGTGGTGGAAATGTCCGTTCGACTTGTAGTTAGTGTAACGCAATTAAGAACGTGCCATAAACTCACTCCACAGCTAACGTTAGCTTGAAATGTCCTGGATGGAGCCATCCAGTTGATAGCTTTCAGGTGGTTCAACCTGTTGGAATGTCAAGTAGAGGATCACTGGTTTAAGCCCAGTATGGGGAAGTTGGTAGGTGATGGAAAGTTAGCAGCACGAGAGAGACCACAAGGACACACCTGATGCATAAACCAAAACCTGACCTTAACTTCATTGTATAGCCTTTTTTTCTTGCAGAGTACAGACTGACAATCGTTACACGAGTCTGTCTCTCTCCTGCCCCCTTCTGGCTTGAAATTGCTTAGACTTCAGATCACGTTTGAGGGTCTGTGCTATCAGGATACTTGGGCTGTTCCAAGGATCACGCATAATACTGACCGTAGTGAGAATTATTAGACCTGGCTGAATATAGCCTAAGAGGTTTATAGGGATAAACTAAATATTGGAGCTGACATCAAACATGATTCTTCCATAGCCGATATTCGTCAAGTCTAATCATTCTCTCTGGTCGGAACTATAAACACGTCCAATTGTTTCCACCCGTAGGGATTTATTGGTCGAAATGTTTGAGCTTTTTACGAATCAGAAAACCACACTTCAATCTGTAAATTGTTTAGCTAATAAGTCAACTTAAAGGCATTCAAATAACGCAATCAACTCAAACTGTGACAGTTATTTATCCAAAGGTGAGATGGCAGCATCGGGGTTGGACGATTTGAATTTTACAATGAAAGAGATAACTGGCTCCGGCAGCACAAGTGATGAGACGTTCACTGCCAGTGTTGTGCCTGAGAGTTCGTCGACTCTTTCTCTATCAGAGGACAATAAACTCGTCTGTGTGGAATATCCAGGTATTATCTCCAATGTGGACAAGATGCTGGAAAGTATTGGGGGTATACAAGGGATGTCCAAGGTGAGCAAGCAATTCTAGCTAGCTACACACGCCGATCAGCGCATGCGCGACTTGTCACTCGCTTGCTACGTTACTCTGCTTGCAATGTTTATGCATATGTATGTATGTATATAGCTAGCGACGTATTTTAATGAGAAATTTTATAATTCACACCATATTAGTTCACTGTAGGTAACCGGTGTTAGCTATTTCAGACATACATACCTGCTCACATGTTGTTGTTCCCATAATCACCACCACTATTTGTGTTGTTCATAATAATAATGATGATGAACTAAAAAGGAAGTGCTTCTCCACAGACCTATGCTGACCCCAGCAGACGGTTGGAACTTCGCTTTCGTCCCCAGGACCCGTTCTGTCACCCTGTCTGTGGAAACCGTTACCCCTCCACCAACCTGCTGCTGCGCATGAAAAGGAGGGTGCGTAAAGGCAACTCCAAGGAAGCCCAAATCAGCATGGACATCCTGGGTGTCATTGGGACGACATACAAATTCCAAGGTTCAACTTCTTAAACTTCAAACACTTGAGTGTCTGTGACCCCTTTATATCGCTTTATGATTCCTTCCCATTGCCTCCCTACTCTGCTCTGTGCTGTTATTACTCTTAATTGTGTATTTGTTGATGTAAGTTGTACACTAAGTGTACAAAACATTAAGAACAACTGCTCTTTTCATGGCAGACTGACCAGGTGAATCCAGGCTAAAGCTATGATCCCTTATTGATGTCACTTGTTAAATCCACTTCAGTGAGTGTAGATGAAGAGGAGGAGATGGATTAAAGAAGGGTTTTTAAGCCTTGATACGGATTGTACGTCTCAATTGAGGTTGAAGGTGCAAGACAAAAGATTTTAGTGCCCTTGAACTATGGCCGTAGGTGCCAGGTGCACTGGTTTGTGTCAAGAACTGCAACACTGCTGGGTTTTTCACTCTCAACAGCTTCCTGTGTGTATCGAGAATGGTCCACCACCCAAAGGATTTCGAGCCAACTTGACACAACTGGGAAGCATTGGACTAAAACCTGGGCCATCATCCCTGTAGAATGCTTACGACAAATTTAGTTTGGGGGGGGAGGGGTTCTTAATGTTTTGTACACTCAGTGTATATTGTGACTTGTTGCAGGGATGGCAGACTTCCAGTATCTTGCGGTGCATTCAGCAAAGGACGGCTCACACACATCCCTCTACGATAAGATCATCTTGCGTAAACCAGAGAATAATGAGTTCTTTGAGCAGCCTGTGCCCCTCTTCCTTCCTCCACCAATCTTCTCTCGCCTGGACAGTGCTGTGGACTACAACTACCGACCTGAAATCCAACACAAGTAAGCAGGGGCACTGGAGCAGTGTTACACTACACAGTTTCACCCTCATCAGAGGTAGTGTGTTCAGCTCAGAAACAAATATGCCAATGGAAGTCAACATGTGTGTCAGCAATTATGGATGAGAATTCCGAACAACAACAACTTTACAAAATGGTGTGTTCCACAACAGGAGCAAAGACAGGAAGCCCCTTATTTAGTTATAAAGATGCAGGTGCTAATAGATTCGGCCATTGGCCAACCCGTAGGGGTTATTAGCTAAACCATTGTGGTCTTGTGTCTTCCGCACAGAGAAGGCCATTGTCCCCCAACAGTCTCCAGGGATAATCTGATTGGTTTGAGTCGAGCCCGTCGGCCTCATAATGCCATCTTCCTCACTTTTAACGACCAGAACATCCCTACGGAGCCCCTGGAGGCTGCCAAGGTCAACTGGAAGAGAGTGTGTGTTCACCCCAGTGACATAAAGGCAGAGGAACAACTGAAGGAGGTTAGTATACTTTACATTGGGCTAAAGAGGTTTATTCACAAGCCATTGTGAAGACTGCATGAAGTCAAAAGCAGGGGCACATGTATTCATGTTTGAAACCATTTTTTATTATGTTAATCACAGGAACATAGCTTTTTTTCAGTTTGAGCCTTTGTTTTTTTATCCTACTGCTAATTCAAGACAGAAGTGTTTACTTAAGTGTTATTAGTCTGTAGGGTAGTTTGTATTTGGTCTCTCTCATTTCGATGCAATTACAATGGACACTCTCAGACCTTGATGACGATACCCAGTGTGCTAGTAGAGGGTGAACACAGATAACCCAGTTTTTTTTGTTGAGAAATACAGTACCAGTCAAAAGTTTGGACACACCTACTGATTCAGGCCGTCACTGAAAATAAGAATTTGTTCTTAACTGACTTGCCTGGTTAAATAAAGGTAAAATAAAATAAAAATTCAAGGGTTTTTCTTTATTTTGACTGTTTTCTACATTGTAGAATAATAGTGAAGACAAACAATGTAATTTTTTATTTTACCTTTATTTAACTAGGCAAGTCAGTTAAGAACACATTCTTATTTTCAATGACGGCCTAGGAACAGTGGGTTAACTGCCTGTTCAGGGGCAGAACAACAGATTTGTACCTTGTCAGCTCGGGGGTTTGAACTTGCAACCTTCCGGTTACTAGTCCAATGCTCTTAACAACTAGGCTACCCTGCCGCCCCTAATAACACATGGAATCATGTAGTAACCAAAAAAGTGTTAAACAAATGCATTTTATGTTTGAGATTCTTCAAAGTAGCCACCCGTTACCTTGATGACAGCTTTGTATCTCTCAACCAGCTTCATGAGGTATTCACCTGGAATGCATTTCAATTAACAGGTGTGCCTTATGTTCATTTGTGCAATTTCTTTCCTTAATGCGCTTGAGCCAATTAGTTGTGTTGTGACAAGGTAGGGTTGGTATACAGAAGGTAGCCCTATTTGGTAAAAGACCATGTCCGTATTATGGCAAGAACAGCTCAAATAAGCAAAGAAAAATAACATTCCATCATCAAGAACATTGAGTTACTTCAAGTGCAGTCGCAAACACCATCAAGCACTATGATGAAACTGGCTCTCATGAGGACCGCCACAGGAAAGGAAGACCCAGAGTTACCTCTGCTGCAGAGGATAAGTTCGTTAAAGTTACCAGCCTCCGAAATTTCAGCCCAAGTAAATGCTTCATGGAGTTCAAGTAACAGACATCTCAATATTAGCTGCGTGAATCAGGCCTTTATGGTCTAATTGCTGCAAAGAAACTACTGCTAAAGGACACCAATAAGAAGAGACTTGCTTGGGCCAGGTAATAAGAGCAATGGTCATTAGACCAGTGGAAATCTGTCCTTTGGTCTGATTTTTGGTTCAAACCATCATGTCTTTGTGAGACGCAGAGTAGGTGAACGGATTATCTCAGCATGTGTAGTTTTGATGCTTCACTATTCTACAATGTAGAAAATACTAAAAATAAAGAAACCCTTGAATGAGTAGGTGTGTCAACTTTTGACTGGTACTGTACATTGAAAGTATAGGGAGCGTTACTTTTTTCACCGCGACCGGTGATCAGTTAACCTGCTTATTTTTACAACTACATCACTGGCATTACCTGTCCACCTATTTTTTATAAAAAATTGCATCACCATGTATAAAGGATGTTCCTATGGTATTCTTCTATGGAAATTGTACATATCAGAAATGTTTAGTCTATTGCTTTGATATCCCACCTGTGCTAACTTTTCCCAAACCACACTGTGTGTAGATGTTTGAGAGCCGGCCCATCTGGTCCGGGTACGCGGTCAAGGCCAACCTGGACCTCCACCCTGATAAACTGAAGCTGCTGCTCCCTATCATGGCCTACTATATGGTGAGGAGACCTAGACCAGCCAATGGAAAAAGCGATAGAAAACATATCTCCAAAAATAGTATATGTCTGCTATCTAACTGTCACCATGGATACTACAGCCCAAGCTCAAGGTCACATACCTGTACACCATTCATCAGAATGCCAATTGTTTGGCTGTCTGCATATTCTCTGACACCTAACTAATCTATATGGTGAGCAGACCCAGACCAGCAGGGGGTCAATAAAGGGAAATAGGGCATCTCTCTATTTACATGCCATGTCCTATTCAATTCACTTGACTTGAAATGAACCTCTTGAGAGAAGTAGAAGTGGATGGTGGCAAGAGAGAAAGAAGACGCAAACATGAAAATCTATTTGGTCAATAGAATATTAAATAAGTGTCGTGGGAAAAACAGAACGAGTCCTCGCAATATAATCATTGAGTGAGTCAACAGAACAGTCCATTGTTCTTATTTGCCATACAAATTCCATTGAAATCTGATATGTGTATCCTCTAGGTGACAGGCCCCTGGAGGAGCCTCTGGGTGAGATTTGGCTACGACCCTTGCAAGACACCAGAGGCCAAGAAATACCAGGTGCTGGATTTCAGGATCCGCTGCAGTACCAAGCACGGTGAGGAGTGGGGGCAGGTGGAGGTTTGGTTCAATCTAATCTGGAGGGACAATTTAATTCCACAGCCTTTGTTAATCATGCGTTGTTTTACGAGACTGTGTTTTCCCCCCCTGTGACTGTCTTTAGGATATACTATAAATGACATGCCAGTTAAGGCCAAGAGGAGCACTTTCAACTATACCCTGCCAATCACACTTAACAAAGCAGGTGGGTAACTGGGCATATGTCTGGTGTGTGTGTCTGTGCTTGTGTGTGTGTGTCCATGTGTATTAGTGAGGATTGTCTCACTAATGTCCCTCTTTGTTGTTCAGTGCCCCAGGCTGCTAATGTGACAGATTTACCTCCTGAGGGCCCTGCTGGTGGACGTAGTGCAAATATAACCAGATACCAGCTCAAGGTAAGAGACTATAGACTTCCCCACAACTTACTGACTATAAATATTATACTGTACTACCAAGAATGTCACAGTAATAAGACCTCAGAAACCAACCTCCTTTTACCCTGTCTCCTGTTTGTCCAGGATTCCTCATACATATTCCGAGATGGGACCCTGCCCCCCCACAGGCAGATGTTCTACCAGCTCTGTGATCTGGATGTGGAGAGGTAAAATCTGACATGGTATACGGGCGATTCCATTAGAGATTGGCCCAAATATATTTGTTTTCGATCTTCCTGGAATACAATCCATAGAAAGGTCCTTTGGGGGAAGGATGTTTGGCAAACCTTAAAAAAAAATCTGTATCCAAAATTATTATGTTTAACATTGTTGTAGTGTCTTCTTTAAGACACTACAACAATGAGTCACAACAATGAGTCAGTAGATGCTACAAAGCCAGACGTAGCGTCATTTGAAACAGTACTGTGTGCTCTGAAATATGTCTAGTGTTGAGATTAAGAATACCATTTCTGTACATTCATTTATGGTTCTTTAAAAATATAAACCTACATTTCTTAAGTACCCTTTTTGATGTTCATTATTTGGCATATTGTTTTAAACAATATACTCTACAAGTACATAACATTTCTAGAGTTGGTGCTCTGCTACTTTTGAAGTTATGATACATTTTATGAGCAACACCAATATATTGAATGGGAAAATGGATTCAAAGGAACTCCTTCTGCTGGTGACTTACTGAATATGCAATCCTAAAGGAGGGCTGTGATTGGCCTTTAATTTCAATAATTAAATGGGTCAGAGCACACAGTAAGGTTTCACATGACACCAAGAATGGCTTTGTAGCATCTCTAGAGTCATTGTTGTAGTGTCTAAAATAAGGTGTGTGTAAGGCCAAAATGTGAAAAATTGCCTAACTTTATTAATTATTCTAAGGTATGCCAAACATCCTTCCCCCAAGGGACCTTTCTTTGGATTTATTTAATCATACAGTCGAAACATAACTACAGTGCCTTCAGAAAGTAATCGTACCCCTTGAATTATTCCACATTTTGTTGTTTTACAGCCTGAATTCAAAATGAATTAAATGTATTATTTTTCTCACCCATGTACACACAATACCCCATAATGACAGTCATACATTTTATTTTTTTTGAAAAATACAAAAATATCTAATTTACATAAGTATTCACAATCCTGGGTCTGTACTTTGTAGAAGCTTCTTTGGCATTGATTACAGCTGTGAGTCTTTCTGGGTAAGTCTCTTAAGTGCTTTCCACACCTGGATTGTGCAACATTTCCCAATTTGTATTGTTTTCAAAATTCTTCAAGCTCTGTCAAATTGGTTGTGTATCATTTTCAGGTGTTGTCATAGATCTTCAAGTAGATTTAAGTAAAAACTGTAACTCGGCCACACCATTCACATTCTTCTTGGGAAGCAACTCCAGTGTAGATTTGGCGTTGTGTTTTAGGTTATTGTCCTGTTGAAAGGTGATTTCATCTCCCAGTGACTGTTGGTTAAGCAGACTGAAGCAGGAGTTCCTCTTTGAAGTTGCCTGTGCTTAGCTCCGTTCTTTCCTTTTCCAGGAATAACTCCCCAGTCCTTAACAATTACAAGAATACCCATAACATGATGCAACAGCCAGTATGCTTGAAAATATGGAGAGTGGTACTCTGTAATGTATTGGATTTGTCCCAAACATAACACTTTGTATTCAGAACAAAAAGTTAATTATTTTGCAGTATTACTTTAGTGCCATGTTGCAAACCAGATGCAAGGTTTGATTTAAAAAAAAAAAAAAAAAAAAAAAAAAAAAAAAAAAAAAAAAAAAAAATCTGTACATGCCTCCCCCTTTTCACTCTGTCAATTAGGTTAGAATTGTAGAGTAACAACAATGTTGATCCATCTTCAGTTTTCCCGGAACACAGCCATTAAACCCTGTAACTGTTTTAAAGTCACCATTGGCCACATGGTCAATCTCTAAGCGGTTTCCTTCCCCTCTGGCAACTGAGTTAGGAACAATGCCTGTATCCTTGTAGTGACTGGGTGTTTTGATACACCATCAAAAGTGTAATTCACAACTTTACCATGCTCAAAAGGATATTCATTGTCTGCTTTTTTTTTATTTTTTACCCATCTACCAATAGGTGCCCTTCCTTGAGAGGCTTTGGAAAACCTCCCTGATCTTTGTGGTTGAATCTGTTTGAAATTTAGTGCTCGACTGAGGGACCTTACAATTATCTGTATGTTTTTTTATTTTTTTATTTAACCTTTATTTAACTAGGCCAGTCAGTTAAGAACACATTTTTATTTACAATGACTGCCTACCCCTGGCCAAACCCTAACCCGGATGACACTGGGCCAATTGTGTGTCCCCCTATGGGACTCCCAATCATGGCCAGTCGTGATACAGCCTGGAATCGAACCACTCTGCACTAAGATGCAGTGCCTTAGACCGCTGCGCCACTCGGGAGTGTGTGAGGTACAGAGATAAGGTAGTCATTAAAAAATCATGTTGAACACTATTACTGCACACAGCGAGTCCATGCTACTTTTGTGCGGCAGGGTAACCTAGTGGTTAGAGCATTGGACTAGTAACCGGAAGGTTGAAAGTTCAAACCCCCGAGCTGACAAGGTACAAATCTGTCGTTCTGCCCCTGAACAAGCAGTTAACCCACTAGGCCGTCATTGTAAATAAGAATTTGTTCTTAACTGACTTGCCTAAAATAAAATAAATAAACTTGTTAAACAAATGTTTACTCTTGAACATATTTAGGCTTGCCATAACAAAGGGGTTGAATACTTATTGACTCAAGACATTTCAACTTTTCGTTTGTAAACCTTTTGAAAAACATAATTCCACTTTGACATTATGGGTTTTGATGTGTAGGCCAGTGACAAAAAACATCTTAAGTTTAATCAATTTTAAATTCCAGCTGTAACAACAAAATGTGGAAAAAGTCAAGGGGTGAGAATACTTTCTGAAGGCACTGTATATTTGGACCAATCTCCTTTGGAATTGCAGTGGCAAAGGTCTCTGCATGTTGTCTGTTTGTCTAATGTTTTGACCCTGCTCCTGGCTCAGCATAAGGAACGTGATCAGTCGGAACGATGGCCAGGAGGAGGAGTGTGACGAGAGGGATGGCTGGTGTCTGTCCCACACCTCTGATGACCTCCGAGATATCATGTCCTCCATGATCAAGCAGGTTATCCGTGCCAAGAGGTCAGGTGAGACCTCTCTCTCTAACACTGGTGCAGCATTCACCTATGATCGACCTGGCAGAGTTTGACTTCATGGTGTTTAGGGGGTTTTGAGTGGTTGTGTGTTGAATTGCAGTTCTTTCATAAGAGTTGAAGGAGAACCCCCTGGTCAGGGATAGAACTGTTACTAAACACAACAAGTGATGACTACAGTCCTTCCCACAGGTCAAGCTGCTTTTTATTAATGTTCAGATGTTGTGCATGAAAAAATAGTTGTTATGCCTATACTTTTTACATATAATTTCCAACATTTGGTAGGCAATTTTGTTATTCAAAATGTCCAAAGAACCTCAGTTTGACTGGTTTTAAGGAAATGAAAGGCTGGGAAAATTATCCAACTTGTTTCTGGTAATATTGCAATTCTTCTTGGATGCATATTTTACAGTGGGGCAAAAAAGTATTTAGTCAGCCACCAATTGTGCAAGTTCTCCCACTTAAAAAGATGAGAGGCCTGTAATTTTCATCATAGGTGCACTTCAGCTATGACAGGCAAAATGAGAAAAAAAATCCAGAAAATCACATTGTAGGATTTTTAATGAATTTATTTGCAAATTATGGTGGAAAATAAGTATTTCGTCAATAACAAAAGTTTCTCAATACTTTGTTATATACCCTTTGTTGGCAATGACAGAGGTCAAACGTTTTCTGTAAGTCTTCACAAGGGTTTCACACTGTTGCTGGTATTTTGGCCCATTCCTCCATGCATATCTCCTCTAGAGCAGTGATGTTTTGGGGCTGTTTTCTCATTTTGTCTGTCATAGTTGAAGTGTACCTATGATAAATTACAGGCCTCTCATCTCTTTAAGTGGGAGAACTTGCACAATTGGTGTCTGACAAAATACTTTTTTGCCCCACTGTATGTGATTGGTTTGTAATACTGTCAGCTTTTATATTGCTGAAAAAGATAGCATTTCTACACTCCTGTTTCCGAGACAAAATTAACATTTGGTTTATGAATTTACTGCAAGAAATGCATAATTCAGCAGGAGTTAATATTATATTATGCTTCATGAGGTTATAGGCCTACAGTTGATGTCTATTTCACTCATCTGACCAGGGGGTTCGGCCATACCTCAGCAACCCTACTTCTGCTATCCCTGATGTGAAGTGAACTCGTGTCGTCCAAGATTAATCATGCTGTTGGCCCAGTCACCATGAGAATACGTTCCTCTAGCTCTGGACACAACAGTCTGTCTGTCTGAGGTTTTGGTTTCTTCCCCACTGCCAGTGTGCATGTGTGGGAACAATGAGTGCATCTATACTGATGAAAAATATAAACGCAACGGCAACTTCAAACAGTTTCAAATCAGTCAATTGAAATACATTCATTAGACCCTAATCGATGGATTTCACGTAACTGGGAATACATAAACTCATCAAAAAAAGAAACATCCCTTTTTCAGGACCCTGTTTTTCAAAGATAATTCGTAAAAATCCAAATAACTTCACAGATCTTCATTGTAAAGGGTTTAAACACTGTTTCCCATGCTTGTTCGATTAAACAATTAATGAACATGCATCTGTGGAACGGTCATTAAGATACTAACAGTTTATAGACGGTAGGCAATTAAGGTCACAGTTATGAAAACTTAGGACACTAAAGAGACCTTACTACTGACTCTGAAAAACACCAAAAGAAAGATGCCCAGGGTCCCTGCTCATCGGCGTAAACGTGCCTTAGGCATGCTGCAAGGAGGCATGAGGACTGCAGATGTCCTGGTACATCTGAACTTCACACCTGCGGGACAGGTACAGGATGGCAACAACAACTGCCCGAGTTACACCAGGAACGCACAATCCCTCCATCAGTGCTCAGACTGTCCTCAATAGGCTGAGAGAGGGTGGACTGAGGGCTTGTAGGCCTGTTGTAAAGGCAGGTCCTCACCAGACATCTCCGGCAACAACGTCACCTATGGTCACAACCACACCGTCGCTGGACCAGACAGGACTGGCAAAAAAGTGCTCTTCACTGATGAGTCATGGTTTTGTCTCACCAGGGGTGATGATCAAATTCGCGTTTATCATCGAAAGAATGATTGTTACAACGAGGCCTGTACTCTGGAGCGGGATCAATTTGGAGGTGGAGGGTCCGTCATGGTCTGAGGCGGTGTGTCACAGCATCATCGGACTGAACTTGTTGTCATTGCAGGCAATCTCAACGCTGTTCATTACAGGGATGACATCCTCCTCCCTCATGTGGTACCCTTCCTGCAGGCTCATCCTGACATGACGCTCTAGCATGACAATGCCACCAGCCATACTGCTCGTTCTGTGCGTGATTTCCTGCAAGACATGAATGTCAGTGTTCTGCCATGGCCAGCGAAGAGCTCAGATCTCATTGCCACGGATGGGACCTGTTGGATTGGAGGGTGAGGGCTAGGACCCCCCCCCCCCCCACACACACACACAGAAATGTCTGGGAACTTGCAGGTGCCTTGGTGGAAGAGTGGGGTAACATCTCACAGCAAGAACTGGCAAATCTGGTGCAGTCCATGAGGAGGAGATGCACTGCAGTACTTAATGCAGCTGGTGGCCACACCAGATACTGACTGTTACTTTTGAACCCCCCCTTGTTCAGGGACACAGTATTCCATTTGTATTAGTCGCATGTCTGTGGAACTTGTTCAGTATGTCTCAGTTCCAGAAAGCTGATGTTCTGAAAGAGCTGCAAAACCTGGACCCCTACAAATCAGCCGGGCTAGACGATCTGGACCCTTTCATTTTTAGAAAGATCTGTTGAAATTGTTTCAACCCCTATTACTAGCCTGTTCAACCTCTCTTTCGTATCATCTGAGAACCCCAAAGATTGGAAAGCTGCTGCGGTCATCCCCCTCTTCAAAGGGGGAGACACTTTAGACCCAAACTGCTACAGACCTATATCTATCCTACCCTGCCTTTCTAATAGAGGTCAACCAATTAATCGGAATGGCCGATTTCAAGTTTTCATAACAATCGGAAATCTGTATTTTTGGGCGCTAATTTTTATTTATATATATATCTTTATTTAACTAGGCAAGTCCGTTAAGAACACATTCTTATTTTCAATGACGGCCTAGGAACAGTGGTTAACTGCCTTGTTCAGGGGCAGAACGACAGATTTTCACCATGTCAGCTCGGGTGATCCAATCTTGCAACCTTAGTTAACTAATCCAACGCAATAACGACCTGCCTCTCTCTTTGCACTCCACAAGGAGACTTCCTCTTACACGAATGCAGTAAGCCAAGGTAAGTTGCTAGCTAGCATTAAACTTATCTCATAAAAAACAATCAATCATAATCACTAGTTAACTACACATGGTTGATGATATTACTAGATATTATCTAGCGTGTCCTGCGTTGCATATAATCTGACTGAGCATGCAAGTATCTAAGTATCTGTGCGGTGGTAGGCAGAAGCAGGCTCGTAAACATTCATTCAAACAGCACTTTCGTGCGTTTTGCCAGCAGCTCTTCATTGTGCGTCAAGCATTGCGCTGTTTGACTTCAAGCCTATCAACTCCCGAGATGAGGCTGGTGTAACCGAAGTGAAATGACTAGCTAGTTAGCGTGCGCTAATAGCGTTTCAAACGTCACTCGCTCTGAGCCTTCTAGTAGTTGTTCCCCTTGCTCTGCATGGGTAACGCTGCTTCGATGGTGACTGTTGTCGTTGTGTTGCTGCTTCGAGCCCAGGGAGGAGCGAGGAGAGGGACGGAAGCTATACTGTTACACTGGCAATACTAAAGTGCCTATAAGAACATCCAATAGTCAAAGGTTAATGAAATACAAATGCTATAGAAGGAAATAGTCCTATAATAACTACAACCTAAAACTTCTTACCTAAGAATATTGAAGACTCATGTTAAAAGGAACGTCCAGCTTCCATATGTTTTGAGCAAGGAACTGAAACTTGCTTTCTTACATAGCACATATTGCACTTTTACTTTCTTCTCCAACACTTTGTTTTTGCATTATTTAAACCAAATTGAACATGTTTCATTATTTACTTGGGGCTAAATTGATTTTATTGATGTATTATATTAAGTGTTCATTCAGTATTGTTGTAAATGTCATTATTACAAATACATTTTTTTTTTAAATCGTCTGATTCAATCGCTATCGGCTTTTTTGGTCCTCCAATAATCGGTATCGGCGTTGAAAAATCATAATCGGTCGACCTCTACTTTCTAAGGTCTTTGAAAGCCAAGTTAACAAACAGATCACCGACCATTTAGAATTCCACCGTACCTTCTCCGCTATGCAATCTGGTTTCCGAGCTGGTCACGGGTGCACCTCAGCCACGCTCAAGGTACAAAACGATATCATAACTGTCATCGATGAGAGACTATACTGTGTAGCCGTATTCATCGACCTAGCCAAGGCTTTCGACTGTCAATCACCACATTCTTATCGGCAGACTAAACAGCCTTGGTTTCTCAAATGACTGCCTCGCCTGGTTCACCAACTACTTCTCAGAGTTCAGTGTGTCAAATCGGAAGGCCTGTTGTCCGGACCTCTGGCAGACTCTCTTCTCAGAATACATCAATGATGTCGCTCTTGCTGCTGGTGATTCTCTGATCCACCTCTACGCAGACGACACTATTCTGTATGCTTCTGGCCCTTCTTTGGACACTGTGTTAACTAACCTCCAGATGAGCTTCAATGCCATACAACTCTCCTTCCGTGGCCTCCAACTGCTCTTAGATGCAAGTAAAACTAAATGTATGCTCTTCACATGCCCGCCTGCCCCACATCACTACTCTGGATGGTTCTGACTTAGAATATGTGGACAACTACAAATACCTAGGTGTCTGGTTAGACTGTAAACTCTCCTTCCAGACTCACATTAAGCATGTCCAATCCAAAATTAAATCTCAAATCAGTTTCCTATTTTGCAAACAAAGCATCCTTCACTCATGCTGCCAAACATACCCTCGTAAAACTGACTATCCTACCGATCCTTGACTTCGGCGACGTCATTTACAAAATAGCCTCCAACACTCTACACAGCAAACTGGATGCAGTTTATCACAGTGTCATCCGTTTTGTCACCAAAGCCCCATATATCACCCACCACTGCGACCTGTACACTCTCGTTGGCTGGCACTCGCTTCATATTTGTCGCCAAACCCACTGGCTCCAGGTCACCATCTATAAGTCTTTGCTCACTGGTCACCATAGCAGCACCCATCCGTAGCAAACGCTCCCGCAGGTATATTTCACTAGTCACCCCCAAAGCCAATTCCTCCTTCGGCCGCATTTCCTTCCAGTTCTCTGCTGCCAATGACTGGAAAAGAACTGCAGAAATCACTGATGCTGGAGACTCATATCTCCCTCACTAGCTTTAAGCACCAGCTGTCAGAGCAGCTCACTGCACCTGTACATAGCCTATCTGTAAATAGCCCATCCAACTACCCCATCCCCGTACTGTTATCTATTTGATTTATTTTTGCTCCTTTGCACCCCAGTATCTCTACTTGTACACTCATCTTCTGCACATCGATCACTCCAGTGTTTAATTACTGTATTATAATTATTTCGCCACTATGGCCTATTTATTGCCTTACCTCTGTTATCCTACCTCAGTTGTACACACTGTATTATTGACTTTGTTTGTTTGTTTCCTGTGTAACTCTGTTTGTGTTGCTTTGCTTTATCTTGGCTAGGTCACAGTTGTAAATGAGAACTTGTTCTCAACTAGCCTACCTGGTTAAAGAAAGGTGAAATAAAGTTGTTGAGTCTTCTGTTCATACAAACATTTACACATGTTAAGTTTGCTGAAAATAAACGCAGTTGACAGTGGGATGACATTTCTATTTTTGCTGAATTTGTGTGCATCTGTTGGTCATAGATACCTTAGGGGCATGGATCAGACAACCAGTCTGTATCTGATGTGACCACCATTTGCCTCATGCAGCACGACGCATCTCCTTTGCATTGAGTTGATCAGGCTGTTGCTTGTGGCCTGTACCATGTTGTCCCACTCCTCTTCAATGGCTGTACGAAGTTGCTGGATATTGACGGAAACTGGAACACTCTGTCGTACACATCTCAAAACATGCTCAATGGGTAACATGTCTGAGTATGCAGGTCATGGAAGAACTGGGACATTTTCAGCTTCCAGGAATTGTGTACAGATCTTTGCGACATGGGTCTGTGCATTATCATGCTGAAACACGCAGTGATGGCGGCGGATAAGTGGCACGATAATGGGCTTCAGGATCTCGTTAGGGTTGCTGTGTATTCAAATTGCCATTGCTAAAATGCAGTTGTGTTCACACTTCACCGCCACCATGGGGCACTCTGTTCACAATGTTGACATCAGCAAAATACTCGCCCACTTGACGCCATACACGTGGTCTGCTGTTGTGAGGCCAGTTGGACGTACTGCAAATTCTCTAAAATGACATTCTAGAGAAATTAATATTACAATTTCTGGCAACAGCTCTGGTGGACATTCCTGCAGTCAGCATGCCGATTTCACACACCCTCAACTTGAGACATCTGTGGCGTTGTGTGACAAACGGCACATTTCAGAGTGGCCTTTTGTCCCCAGCACAAGGTGCACCTGTGTAATGATCGTGCTGTTTAATCAGCTTCTTGACATGCCACACCTGTCAGGTAGATGGATGAACTTGGCAATTTAAACAAATTTGTGCACAGCATTTGAGAGTAATAACTTTTTGTACGTATGGAACATTTCTGGGATCTTTTATTTCAGCTCATGAAACATGGGTCCAACACTTTAAATGTTGCTTTTTATATGTTTGTTCAGTATGGCATGTTAGATAACGTGTGCATAAACTCACTTATTTAATGGACAATTAATTTATGTGTGTATCTTTTGACTTGTTGCTGTACGATTTGAATCAATTATGGGGACATTGAATGTTTTAGTCCATCATACAGTATATCTTTGCTTTCTGCAGCTCCATACTCTTCTGGGCCTGAGAGTTCTATTACCAGTCAAAAGACCCCAGAAAGTGGAGAGGATGATGAAGAGGAGAATGAGGAAGATGAGTTTCATCCCTCAGAGGGGAGTGACAATGAGATGCAGACAGAGATGCTGGATTATATGTGAGGATGGACACGGTCTATCCCTGCCCTGAGAAATGGACTGGAATTGTACAAACTTACTTCGTTCTCTATACAAACATACTTTTTTTTGTGTATTTGCAAATTAGTGTGAATAAATATGTTTTAAGTTGATGAGTGATCTTTCCTTCCGTATTGTCCACAATAGAAAAATGTATTCAGGAGAAGTGTATCAGTTATCAATAAGCTATCAGTTGGTGAATTTCTGGCTGTACACATAACAATAACCAATGGAAAAAGTGACAAGAAACACTTTCAACACACCTCCAAATAGCATGTGTCTGTGTCTAACTCTGTCACCATGCATACTGCTGCCCATACCCACAGTCACATACCTGTACACCATCCACCCAGGATGCCATTTGTTTTGCTGCCTGTCTGCATATTCTCTTGACACCTAACTAATCTCTAAACTGTATAGATTAAGTTACATGAGCTGCAAAATATTTAGTAACGAGATGAGCTCTGATTTTGTGTTCATTATGGATTCCTGGGGTCCAGCAAAATTGTCAGTTATACAATTTTTAAAACATTACAGTGCATTGACAACACATTGTGTGCCCTTAGGCCACTCCTACCACAGATCTACGACTCAAAATCTATGTGTGTGCAAGTGCCTGTGTTTGTGTCTCTTCACAGTCCCCGCTGTTCCATAATGTGTATTTTTATTTTAAAATCATCCTACTGCTTGCATGAGTTATTTGATGTGGGAGAGTTTCATGTAGTCATGACTCTATGTAGCACTGTGCATCTCCCATAGTCTGTTCTGGCCTTGGGGACAAGGAAAAGATCTATGGAGGCATTTCTTGTGGGGTATGCATGGGTGTCTGAACAGTGTGCCAGTAGTTCAAACAGGCAGCTTGGTGCATTCAACATGTCAATACCGCTCACAAATACAAGTAGTGATGAAGTCAATCTCCTCCACTTTGAGCCAGGAGAGATTGACATGCATATTATTATTGTTAGCTCTCTGTGTACATCCAAGGACCAGTCATGCTACCTTGTTCTGAGCCAAGTCCCTCTTTGTGGCACCATGACCACACGACTGAACAAGTAGTCAAGGTGCAACAAAACTAGGGCCTGTAGTGCCTTGTTGATAGTGTTGTAAAGAAACAGACAAGTGCTATATTATGGACAGGCTTCTCCACATCTTAACTACTATTGTATCAATATGTTTCAATAATAACAGTTTACAATCCAGGGTTACTCCAAGCAGTTTAGTCACCTCAACTTGCTCAATTTCCACATTATTCATTACAAGATTTAGTTGAGATTAGGGTTTAGTGAATAATTTGTCCCATATACAATGCTTTTAGTTTTTTTGAAATATTTAGGACGAACGTATTTCTTGCCACCCATTCTGAAACTATCTGCAGCTCTTTGTTAAACGTTGCAGTCATTTCAGTTGCTGTAGTAGCTGACGTGTACAGTGTTGTCATCCGGTAGACCCACTATATTGTGGATAAGGAGTTACCTTTCTAAGAGAACACAGAGGGTGTTCTTTAATGGAAGCCTCTCCCAACATAATCCAGGTAGAATCAGGAATTTCCCAGGGCAGCTGTCTAGGCCCCTTTACCTTTTTCAGTCTTTACTAACAACATGCCACTGGCTTTGAGTAAAGCCAATATTGCTATGTATGTAGATGACTCAACACTATACACGTCAGCTACTGCAGCAACTGAAATGACTGTAACATTTCACAAAGAGCTGCAGTTTGTTAAAGAATGGCTGGCAAGGAATAAGTTAGTCCTAAATATGTTTTTCCAATAGTAGACTATGATCGATAATGTCAAAAGCCGCACTGAAGTCTAATAAAACACCCCCCACAATATTTTTTTGCATCGATTTCTCTCAGCCAATCATCAGTCATTTGTTTAGGTGCTGTGCTTGTTGAATGTACTTCCCAACAAGCGTGCTGAAAGTCTGTTGTCAATTTGTTTACAGTAAAATAGCATTGTATCTGGTCAAACACAATTATTTCCAAAAGTTTGCTCAGGGTTGATAACAGGCTGATTGGTTGGGATTTTGAGCCAGTAAAAGGGGGCTGTACTATTCTTAGGTAGCGTAATAACTTTAGCTTCTTCCAGGCCTGAGGGCACACACTTTCTAGTAGGCTTAAATTGAAGATATTGTCCACTATTATCCTTTGTAATTTTCCATTTAAATTGTCAGACCCAGGTGGCTTGTCATTGTTGATAGACAACAATACTATTTTCACCTCTTCCTTTTTATGGAATTGAAAATTGCAATACTTGTCTTTCATAATTTGGTCAAATATACTTGGATGTATAGTGTCATCGTTTTGTTGCTGGCATGTCACGCCTAACTTTGCTAATCTTGACAATGAAAAAAACATTAAAGTAGTTGGCAATATCAGTGGGTTTTGTCATAAATGAGCCACCTAATTCAATGAATGATGGCACGGAGTTTGCCTTTATGCCCAAAATGTAATTAAAGGTGTTCCAAAGCTCTTTACTATCATTCATCATATAATTTATATTTGTTTCATCGTATAGTTTCTTCTTTTTATTCAGTTTAGTCACATAACTTCTCAATTTGCAGTACTTTTGAAAATCGGTTGTGCAGCCAGCCTTACAATGCATTCGGGAAGTTTTCAGACCATATTTGCCACATTTTGTTACGTTACAGCCTTATTCTAAAATTGGTTACATAAATTTTCCCCTCTTCAATCTACACACAATATACCATAATGACAAATAGAACACTTTAAAAACATTTTTACAAGTTTTAGGTAATTTATTAAAAATAAAAAACAGATACCTTATTTACATAATTATTCTGGTGTATCCTGTTTCCATTGGTTATCCTTGATATGTTTCTACAACTTGATTGTAGTCCACCTGTGGTAAATTCAATTGATTGGACATGATTTGGAAAGGCACACACCTGTCTATATAAGGTCCCACAGTTGACAGTACATGTCAGAGCAAAAACCAAGCCATGAGGTCGAAGGAATTGTCCCTAGAGCTCCAAGACAGGAGTGTTGTGGCACAGAGGGTACTAAAACATTTCTGCAGCATTGAAGGTCCCTAGGAACACAGTGGCCACCATCATTCTTAAATGGAAGAAGTTTGGAACCACCAAGACTATTCCTACTGCTGGCTGCATGGCCAAACTTAGCAATTAGGGGAGAAGGGCCTTTGTCAGGGACCTCCAGAGTTCCTCTGTGGAGATGGGAGAACCTTCCAGAAGGACAACCATCTCTTCAGCACTCCATCAATTAGGCCTTTATGGTAGAGTGGGCAGATGGAAGCCACTCCTCAGTAAAAGGCACATACAGCTTGCTTTGAGTTTGCAAAAGGGCACCCTAAATGACTCTCAGACCATGATAAACAAGATTCTCTGGCCTGATGAAACCACGATTGAACTTTTTGGCCTTCATGCCAAGGGTCACATCTGGAGGAAACCTGGCACCATCCCTACGGTGAAGCATGGTGGTGGCAGAATCATGCTAAGGTTTTTTTTCTTCAGTGGCAGGGACTGGGAGACCACCAAGGGAAAGATGAACGGAGCAAAGTACAGAGAGGTCCTTTGATGAAAATCTGCTCCAGAGTGCTCAGGACCTCAGACTGGGGCAAAGGTTCACTTTCCAGCAAGACAACGACCCTAAGCACACAGCCATGACAATGCAGGAGTGGCTTCGGCACAAGTCTCTGAATGTCCTTGAATGGTCCAGCCAGAGCCCGGACTTGAACCTGGTCAAACATCTCTGGAGAGATCTGAAAATAGCTGTGTAGTGACGCTCCCCATCCAACCTGACAGAGCTTGATAGGATTTGCAGAGAAGAATGGGTGAAACTCACCAAATACAGGTCTGCCAAGCTTGTACTGTCTTACACAAGAAGACTCGATGCTGTAATCGCTGCCAAAGGTGATTCAACAAAGTACCGAGTAAAGGGTCTGAATTCTTATCTAAATGTGATATTTCAGTTGTTTAATTTGAATACATTTCCAAAAATTTCGAAACCTGTTTTTGCTCTGTCGTTATGGGGTATTGTGTGTATATTGGGGGGGGAAAACAATGTAATCCATTTCAGAATAAGGCTGTAACGTAACACAATGTGGAAATAATCAAGGGGTCTGAATACTTTCCGAATGCACTGTATTTTCCATACCTTTTGCCTCATCCATCTCAACCATTACATTTTTCAATTCCTCATCAATCCAAGTGGATTCAAAAGATTTTTTGTCATTTTCTTAATACAGTAGGTTCATGTTTTAGTAACTAATAAGCAATTTCATAAATGTGTCAAGTGCAGTGTCTGGTTGCTCCTCATTACACACCACAGACCAACAAATAGTATTTACATCATCAACATACGAATCGCTACAAAACTTATTTAACGACTTCTTATACACTATATTAGGCCCAGCCTTTTGAAATGTGGTTTTCCTAGATATGGCTACTATATTGTGATCACTACATCCGATCGATATGTTTCTGCCATTTCTGCATTATTAGTAAACGTGATCAATAGATGTTGATGATTTCATTCCTGTGCTGTTTGTAACTACCCTGGGAGGTTGACTGAACCTCTAGAGAGTTGAAAACAGCAGGTCTGGGACCGGTAGCACGTCCGGTGAACAGGTCAGGATTTTTTTCTGTGAGCTCAATGTGTAGTTTCTCTAGATATAAATCAGATCAAGCCCGACCTGTGCAATATAGTAGGGAGTTGTAGTTTCCAACAAGCCAATATTCTACATAGTTTAGCGAGAGAAAAAAACATTACGTTATTAACTACAATGACCATAAGTAGTTGAGCTCTTACTTGTCTTGTATGTGTGGAGGCAGACACACAATAGACAGCAGTTACTTCGTGAATTCTCTACCTGGAAATACATGATCTAAGTGATTGATAGTTTTTATTCAGCTGTCATAAAAGTATGCATTATTTACTTTGGAAAAACAACTAAAATAGTGATTTTTGTCAGACAGCATAGGCAGCAGAAAAAGTAGGAGGTATTTTAACCCAGGTTACTCTACAATTGACTGTTTAGACCCACTCTCCCCTATGCACTCACAACCATGCTGCTGCTGTCAACTCCTACTTTAAGATGGTGCAGTTCCAGCATATTTATGAGTTGAGAAATAAATCAAGTAGGAATGGAAAGCTTTACACATGCGCATATTACTGAATGTTTAATGAGTTAGTATCTGCCCTTTGGGTGTGGATGTGTAGCTTGGAGTGGTGTACACTGAGGGAGGCATGGTGCAGGGAAAGAACATCAATTCTGATGGACTGTTCCGCACCATGGACGTCTTCAAAGGAATCCCCTTCGCTGACAAGCCCGGCAAGTTTGAGAAGCCCAAGCGTCACCCTGGATGGGATGGTGGGTACCAAAAAACTAAATTCCTCAGATGTCTATCCATTCAGCAAGAAATATCATTATTTGTACAAAACAATGTAGTAATACTGAAGCAGATTGTAAAATAAATATTGGACAGGCATGTATCAGACCTTACTCTTACTAACACGCATCTCAGTTGACTGACTGCTTCTCCCTGTGTCTCCTTCCAGGTGTTCTCAAGGCCACTAAGTTCAAACCGAGGTGTATGCAGCTGAACCTGCTCCAGTCAGACACCCGTGGCCAAGAGGACTGCCTCTACCTGAACATATGGGTCCCTCAAGGCAGCAGCGGTACGTATTATGTACAAATGTAGGATTTTAATTTGATCACTCAGTTGCAGTGAACTTAATCTTGTAATCCATTTGAGGCTTAAAACAAGCTTCTCAAGTTTGTAATTTCCACGTTGAAATTTCAGACTTGATTTTCTCTTTTGAAAATTGTATAAACCTCAACGAAAATGTCCATTGACTATAATCCACATAAGAATTTACATTTGCTGTTGCTGCAGAATTATTTTCCTGCTGGAGCTTACTGGCTCAAATTAAGATCCTACACCTGTGCCTGTGTCATTACCTGTCACAAGAGTAGGACACCAGATAATAAGGCGTCAGCCCTTGTCTTTCATCCACATATCAATTTTAATTATTTATTTCATTTCATCTTTATTTAACCAGGTAGTCCTGTTGAGAACAAGTTCTCATTTACAACTGCGACCTGGCCAAGATAAAGCAGAGCAGTGCGAAAAAAACAACACAGAGTTACACATAAACAAACGTACAGTCAATAACACAATAGAAAAATCTATATACAGTGTGTGCAAATGTAGAAGATTACGTAGGTAAGAAAATAGGCCATAGAGGAAAAATAATTACAATTTAGCATTAACACTGGAGTGATAGATGTGCAGATTACTTTTTAAACATTTTTTTTAACCTTTATTTAACCAGGAAGGGCTCATTGAGATTTAAAATCTCTTTTTCAAGAGCGTCCTGGCCAAGATAGGCAGCACCAAATCATTACAAAAATTACAGACAAATGAAAATGAAAATGAAAAACATGAAAAACTACAAGTAAACTACAAGTAATCTCGTAAAAACCATAGAATTCACAAGAGTATAACAAAATCAAAAACAGCAAACTAAAAACATTAACAGGTCAGGGAATCAGTCTCAAGATCATTTATCAGTGATTTAAAAATACCAATCGGGACAAGTTCTTCCAGTTTAAAAGTATTTTGTAAGGCGTTCCAAGACGATGGCGCAGAGTACATAAAAACCCTTTTACCAAGTTCAGTTTGGACATTTGGAACAGTTAGCAGGATAAAGTCCAGCAAACGAAGAGAGTACCCACCACATTTCTGAACAATAAAAATGCCCAAATAAAAAGGAATGATGATGTGCAAGTAGAGATACTGTGCAAAAGAGGAAGAGATAAATAACAATATGGGGATGAGGTAGTTGGGTGTGCTATTTACAGATTGGTTGTGTACAGTAATTGGTAAGCTGCTCTGGCAGCTGGTGCTTAAAGTTAGAGTGGGAGTTGTAAGTCTCCAGCTTCAGTGATTTTTGCAATTCGTTCCAGTCATTGGCAGCAGAGAACTGGAAGGAGAGGCGGCCAAAGGAAGTGTTTGCTTTGGGGATGACCAGTGAAATATACCCGATGGAGCGTGTGCTACGGGTGGGTGTTGCTATGGTGACCAGTGAGCTGAGATAAGGCGGGGCTTTACCTAGCAAAGACTTATAGATTACCTGGAGCCAGTGGATTTGGAGACCGCTTATGCCTGGAGCCGGCCCTGACACGCAGAATCTGCCCACGGGAAATTAGTTACCATGTCAATGAAATTAGTTACCAACAACCTCACCATCTTCAGGGAGTCTGCCGGCGCTGTTTGCTCCAGCCTCCAGGTGTGGGACTAAAAGGAGAGTAACAGTTCTAACACAGAGCTCTTAGGGCAAAGATAGTGATGTCAAAATACAAAGAAAGTCTAGTGGAATGATGTTTCTTCAGTCTCAATGTTCTAAACTCTTCATTAAAATGTCATGATTATTCAGGGTCTTCCTGCCATAAAGCATACGTTAATTGTCAAAGTGTTTAGTTTCTGTTAACTGTTGTGTCTATGAAGTTAGTTGGTAGGGTGGTGATACATTTAACAAAAAGAACAGTGAGATTTCTGCTTCTTTATTTTGGACCATGATGTCCTGTACGCTACATAGTCAGCTGTTTGTCACAAGTTCCTGAGACCTCGGAGAACTCTGTGTCCTGTGTCTAAAAAGGTTGATGGAAAACACTTGTATTTCAGACCTTTTTTAACGTTGAACTTTTTAGATAGTGAGATATGTGTAAGCATTAAGCAGGGTTCTCCTGTTATGATTGTAAGCAAAGATAGGTACAGATATGCCATTCGGCTTGGGTCCTCTGTCCACAGTAGGTTAGCAAATGATAATGTTGCAAATGCAATGTACTAATTCAAGATTAAATGTACTTTACCGCCACACAGACACTATCTCCCCATAACAAAAGGCAATCTCCCAGAGTGGTGTTGCGTTTCAGATTATTTTGTGTCCAATAGATATTAATGGTAAATAATGTATTGTGTGATTTTGGAGTCACTTTTATTCAAGTTTCTTAACACTGTTAAAGTGATGTCTCATCCCCCTTTCTGTCTCTTTAGGTTGCTGAGAAAGTGGGCTGCCCCAAGGATGATCAGATGATGGCCTGCCTGAAACTTATTGACGCTAATGTTCTCACTCTGGCCGGTACCACGGCCCTTGGTGGTTCTCCCTCCAGTGAGTATTTACTGAGATTAATGTACGGAGCTGTGGCACGCTGTGAGAAAGACACTGAGGAGGATGTGATTTGTATGCATTGATGCCTGTAATGATACATGTATAGATGAGCATTAGCCTGATGCTCACGTCTCCTCAGCCCACCATTTTACACAGTAATTTGGTGATGACCATGTCCTGCTGATAGCATCAAGAAGTATGTCTGTCTCTGCCTGCCTTCTCTAGCACCCCATGGTAGACAACCTGGTCCTCTCCCCTGTGATCGATGGGGACTTCATGCCAGATCACCCAGGCAACCGTTTCCACAATGCCGCTAACAGCGACCACCACGCTAGGGTCAACAGCATGGATGCCCACCTCTTCACTGGCCCGGACATTATTTACCTGGGAGGAAGAGGGCTGATTGGTTACCTGGGAGGAAGAGGGCACTCTGTTCGGTGTTGGCCATGTGCATGGTGTAGCTTAAATGGGACTGCAGAATTTACAGAACCAACTGAGTCTAACAAGTAGAAGTAGAATCAAATAATAAAGGACAGGGTTATCAGTTCAGCCAGATCCCTAACACAGTGAGATTCAGAAGGGGTTGATATATCTGTTGGGCCTTATCTCTAGGGTATCCAATCAAAAATGCATATTTTGACCAATGGGTAAAATAATGTGTCAATTTTGTAGAAACTCCTCTAAGAAAACCAATGGTCCAAACCTCATGTTTCTACCATCATCCGTTCAAAAGTCATTGACGTTTTTACCCTTGTAGGATGGCCAAAATTAGGGTGACGAAATCAATGGAGGAAAGAGGGAAAAAGTGTTAAAAAATAAGGAATATTGCACAGCACAGCATCAGCTAGGCTGGGTGCTATGTATGAATGAAGGCTACCTGACAGGGTCACTTTCCCGTTTAACTCGTCATATTTCTTCACGAATCCCGTAGGACATAAAACAATATAGAGATTCACTACATGACCAAAAGTATGTGGACACCAGCTCGTCGAACATCTCATTCCAAAATCATAGGCATTAATATGGAGTTGGTCTCCCTCTTGCTGCTGTAACAGCCTCCAGTAAATGCCAGTCAAGCACTTCCACACCAATATTGACAAACCAGTTCTGTATGGACTTCGCTTTGTGCATTGTCATGCTGAAACAGGAAAGAGCCTTCCCAAAACTGTTGCCACCAAGTTGGAAGCACAGAATCTTCTAGTATGTCATTTTTTAAATGTAGTATTACAATTTCCCTTCACTGGAAATTAGGGGCCTAGCCCAAACCATGAAAAACAGCCCAGACCGATATTCCTCTTTCACCAAACTTTACAGTTGACACTATGCATTCGGGCAGGTAGCGTTCTCCTGGCATCTGCCAAACCCAGATTCTGTTGGACTGCCAGATGGTGAAGCATGATTCATCACACGTTTCTGCTGCTCCAGAGTCCAATGGCGGCGAGCTCCACACCGCTCTAGCCGACGCTTGGCATTGCGCATGGGAATCTTAGGCTGCTCGGCCATAGAAACCCATTTCATGAAGCTCCCGATAAACAGTTCTTGTGCTGACGTTACTTCCAGAGGCAGTTTGGAACTCGGTAGTATGTGTTGCAACCGAGGACAGATCGTTTTTACGCACCATGCACTGCAGCAGTCGGCTGTCCAGTTCTGTGAGATTGTGTGGCCTACCACTTCGAGACTGAGCCGTTGTTGCTCTTAGACGTTTCCACTTCACAATAACAGCACTTACAGTTGAACGGGGCAGCTCTAGCAGGGCATACATTTTGATGAACTGACTAGTTGGAAAGGTGGCATCCTGTAACTGTCCCACAATGAAAGTCACTGAGCTCTTCAGTGAGGTCATTCTACTGCAAATGTTTTTGTGCTCGATTTTATACACCTGTCAGCAACTAGTGTGGCTGAAATTGCCAAATTCTGTAATATGAAGGGGTGTCCACATACTTTTGTATATATAGTGCATCTCACTTTCTCACTACAGGTCAGACGTGAAACTGCTCTTGAGTTCTTTGACTAAGAAGGGAGAGGCCGCTACAAACAACGCTTTCGCAGAGTACACGGCTGACTGGGGAGATGACCCTAGACAGAAGACAATCAAGAAGACCGTTGTTATGATCGAAACTGACTACATCTTCCTGGTTCCTACCCAGGTTGCTCTCTACCTGCATGCCTCTAATGCCCAGTGAGTCTTCCTCATTTTTACTGTAGCACAGCCCTTCTCACCCAGTTTGTTTCCCATCCTAGCATTACATATCTGATATCTAGTCATCTCTCCTCTCCTTGCCCTACCCCAGATCTGCACGCACCTACTCCTACCTCTTTTCGGAGCCCAGCCGCATGGCCGGGATAGTCCAACCTTACCCCAGCTGGATGGAGGCTGACCATGCTGATGACCTGCAGTATGTGTTCGGCAAGCCCTTCACAACGCCCCTGGCATACTGGCCCAGCCACCGTGACGTCTCCAGATACTTGATTGCCTACTGGACCAACTTTGCCAGGACTGGGTAAAAAAGAGCTGCAATGCAATCATGTATATGTCTCCCCCACTGGATGGGATTACTGTATAAGTGATGTTATCCTCACGAAAACTATATATATTGAATGTTCTCACCATTATGTTTTTCTTACCATCAACCCCTTCCCACCACAGAGACCCCAACAACGGGGAGTCGAAGGTGCCTGTGACCTGGCCTGCATACACCACCTCTGGGCAAAAGTACCTGGAGATCAATGCCCACATGAACAAGAACTACGTCCATGAGAAGATGAGGGTGCGCTTTGTGAACTGGTGGTTTAACATTTTTCCCAGCCTGCCCTCCATCTGAGAAAGCTCTCACTGAGCACAGGCTCCCTGATGCATCATTCACAGCTATACAAATTGGTCTTGTCATGTCACAAATGCAAGGTTACCAGTATCACCAGATCTATTTCTGATTGTAACAATTTTTTTCATTGGCAAATTAAATTAATGCAATTAAGAAGTCTACCCTGTTTTCTGTTTTTAATACTATCCAGATGGGTATACGACAAATCAGGATCAATGAGTTATCCAGCTAACTTTGAGAAACGACCAGATTTTCTGGTTCATTGATATATCTAAACGTATATATGTGTTTTTGGTTGTTGAGTCAATTAGACTATGTCCATTTCAAGCTTATCTTTCAAAAGAATAAAACATATATTTAGGCAAGTTTGCTGACAAACTCATTGATCCTGCTTGCTAGTATACCACTCTGTCCACCAGTGAAAAGTATTTTGTTTGTATTTGTCAAGACATTATCTTATATAGACATTATAAACTCCTACCAAGTAATATACAAATTTGTATCAAAGCCCGATGGTGAAAGAAACAGTATGTTGGGGTAAACGTATACATCGAAGTTCTGTCATCAGAATTTACATGGAGTTGTTTTTCTCTGATTAGTTGCATTAAATAGTTTTGCCACTAGAGATCACTGACGCGACAGGTAACTCCCAAAATAAAGGATACAGTTGAGTAAATTAGGGATAAAAAGTTTGTTGAAAGCATGTGCGGTTCCTGAGTAAATTAAGCAATTAACATCCCATCATGCTTAGGGTTGGTGGTATAAAGTACTTATGTAAAATGACTGGAAAGTACTAAATATGTCGTTTTTTTGGGTATCTGTACTTCACTATTTATATTTTTGACAACGTTTACTTCACTAACTGGCTGTCAAAAAAAATACAAAAAAAGGAAATTGTGCTGTCTGATTTGCTTATTATAAGGATTTGGATGTATAGCTTTTACTTTTATTCAAGTATGACAATTTAGTACTTTTCCCACCATTTGTACTTAAGTACATTTAAAACCAGATACTTTTAGACTTTTACACAAGTAGTATTTTACTGGGTTACTTTCACTTTTACTTGAGTCATTTTATATTAAGTTATCTTTACTTTTACTCAAGTATGACAATTGAGTACTTTTTCCACCTCTGCTTAGGGTAATGTGTAAAAATACCCAGTTACCGATTGTTTTGGCTACTACCATGGCTAGAAGAAGAGCGCTAAGGGACTTTGAAGAAGGGGTCTCACAGGAGCATAGGGGGTTTAAGGTATGTGTCAGTCAATCACCAGATTGAATAGCTTTGGAAGATTCTGGAGCGGCGACTGAAACAGAGTTTTCCGTCAACAAAACGATGGATTTTTTTCCCCCTTTAGTTAACTAGGCAAGTCAGTTAAGAACAAATTCTTATTTTAAAGGACGGCCTAGGAACAGTGGGTTACCTGCCTGTTCAGGGGCAGAACAACAGATTTGTACCTTGTCAGCTCAGGGATTTGAACTTGCAACCTTCCGGTTACCAGTCCAATGCTCTAACCACTAGGCTACCCTGCCAACCCATGGAAGAATGGTGTTGCATCCCTCCGATAGTGTGCCAGACATTAGATGATTAGCTCACAGTCACCAGGAGCAGGTTGACATTTGTTGGGATGAAGGATCAGGTAGAACCTGAGCCTAGAACCTGAGCCTAGAAACTGAGAAAAGCTGCAACTATTGCATAGGAACTTTACCAGTGGCATCTTTATAGCCTACTTCAGACAACCACTCACACATCAGAGTTTAGATCCATGTATCAATAAGAAGCAAGGAGAGATGAAAGCAGAAAGTAAAAGCAAAGTTGTAAAGATGATTGTGTTGCACTCATCCCAAGCTTGACTTCTCACTTGTCGGAGGCGTGGCCCATCTCCCAAGTGTTGCAGCTCGCTTCCAAGGCGCTCTGCCTCAAGACCTATAGAACATGTATGCCACATCTGACGAAAAGCCTGCAAACTATTACATCAGTAGGATTTTTTTTCACCGTGGTTAAGTGAGCCCTCCAGATATAGATTTGTTTTTATACCACACAATTGACTGAAATGAGTGGCTACTCTGGCAATGACAAACTGAGATCAATCTGGTCTTGAATTCAAACAATAGCACGGGCCAATGAAGCAACAGATGTGATATATAGGGTAACAGTCAAAGCTTTGGACACCTACTCATTCCAGGAATGGTCTTTATTTTTACTATTTTCTACATTGCAGAATATAAGTGAAGACATCAAAACTATGAAATAACACATGGAATCATGTAGTAACCAAAAAGGTGTTAAACGAATCAAAATATATTTGAGATTATTCAAAGTAGCCACCCTTTGCCTCGATGACAGCTTTGCACACTCTTGGCACTCTCAACCAGCTTCATTAGGTAGTCACCTGGAATGTATTTAAATTAAAAGATGCCTTGTTGTAAGTTTATTTGTGGAATTTCACATTTTTGATAATTTATTACAAATAAAAAACAAATAAAAAACAGAAATACCTTATTTGGCCCTTCGTTGGACATTGTGTTAATGCCATACAACTCTCCTTCCGTGGCCTCCAACTGCTCTTAAATGCAAGTAAAACTAAATGCAGGCTCTTCAACCGATCGCTGCCCGCACCTGCCCGGCCATCCAGCGTCACTACTCTAGACGGTTCTGACTTAGAATATGTGGACAACTACAAATACCTAGGTGTCTGGTTAGACTGTAAACTCTCCTTCATGACTCACATTAAACATCTCCAATCCAAAATTAAATCTAGAATCGGCTTCCTATTTCGCAGCAAAGCATCCTTCACTCATGCTGCCAAATATACCCTCGTAAAACTGACTATCCTATCAATCCTCGATCCTTTGGCTATGTCATTTACAAAATAGCCTCCAACACTCTACTCCACAAATTGGATGCAGTCTATCACAGTCATGGAATTTATCATGGAATTTTATCATGGAAGAGGGCCATCATTTATCATCATTTAGAGGGGCATCCGTTTTGTCACCAAAGCTTCATACTCGTTGCCAAACCCACTGGCTCTAGGTCATCTACAGGTCTCTGCTAGGTAAAGCCCCGTCTTATCTCAGCTCACTGGTCACCATAGTAGCACCCACCCGTAGCACGTGCTCCAGCAAGTATATCTCACTGGTCACCCCCAAAGCCAATTCTTCCTTTGGTCGCCTTTCCTTCCAGTTCTCTGCTGCCAATGGAACAAACTGCAAAAATCTCTGAATCTGGAGACTCTTACCTCCCTCACAAGCTTTAAGCACCAGTTGTCAGAGCAGATCACAGATCACTGCACCTGTACATAGCTCATCTGTAAATAGCCCATCTAATCTCCCTCATCCCCATACTGTATTTATTTATCTTGCTCCTTTGCACCCCAGTATCTCAACTTGCACATTCATCTTCTGCACATCCTATCCTTCCAGTGTCTAATTGGTATATTGTAATTACTTCGCCACCACGGCCTATTTATTGCCTTACCCCTCTTATCCTACCTCATTTGCACATGCTGTATATAGATTTTTGTACTGTATTATTGATTGTATGTTTGTTTATTCCATGTGTAACTCTGTGTTGTTGATTGTGTCGAACTGCTTTGCTTTATCTTGGCCAGGTCGCAGTTGCAAATTAGAACTTGTTCTCAACTAACCTACCTGGTTAAATAAAGGTGAAATAAAACAACAATTTAAAAAAATAAGTATTCAGATAGTTTGCTATGAGACTCGAAATTGACCTCAGGTGCATCCTGTTTCCACTGATCATCCTTGACATGTTTCTACAACTTGATTGGAGTCCAACTGTGGTAAAATCAATTGATTGCACATGATTTGGAAATGCACATACCTGTCTTTATAAGGTCCCACAGTTGACAGTGCATGTCAGAGAAAAAACCAAGCCATGAGGTCGAAGGAATTGTCTGTAGAGCTCTGAGACAGGATTGTTGCGAGGTACAGATCTGGGGAAGGGTACCAACACATTTCTGCAGCATTTAAGGTCCCCAAGAACACAGTGGCCTCCATCATTCTTAAATGGAAGAAGTTTGGAACAACCAAGACTCTTCCTAGATCTAGCCTTCCGGCCAAACTGAGCAATCGGGGGAGAAAGGCCTTGGTCAGGGAGGTGACCAAGAAACCAATGGTCACTCTGACAGAACTCTAGAGTTCCTTTGTGGAGATGGGAGAACCTTCCAGAAGGACAACCATCCCTGCAGCACTCCATCAATCAAGCCTTTATGGTAGAGTGGCAAGACAGCAGCCACTCCTCAGTAAAAGGTACAAGACAGCCTCCTTAGAGTTTGCCAAAAGGCACCTAAAGACTCAGACCATGAGAAACAAGATTCTCTGGTCTGATGAAACCAACATTGAACTCTTTGGCCTGAATATCACATCTGGAGGAAACCTGGCACCATCCCTACAGTGAAGCATTGTGGTGGCAGCATCATGCTGTGGGAATGTTTTTCAGCGGCAGGGACTTGGAGATCAGTCAAGATCGAGGGAAATATGAATGGAGCAAAGTACAGAGAGATCCTTCATGAAAACTTGCTCCAGAGCGCTCAGGACCTGAGACTGGGACAAAGGTTCACTTTCCAACTGGACAAAAACCCTAAGCATACAGCCAAGACAACGCAGGAATGGCTTCGGGACAAGTCTCTGAATGTCCTTGAGTGGCCCAGCCAGAGCCCGGACTTGAAACCGATCAAACATCCCTGAAGAGTCCTGAAAATAGCTGTGCAGCGACACTTCTTATCCAACATGACAGAGTTTTAGTGGATCTACAGAGAAGAAAGGGAGAAACTACCGAAATACAGGTGTGCCAAGCTTGTAGCATCATACGCAAGAAGACTCAAGGCTGTAATCGCTGCCAAAGGTGCTTCAACAAAGTACTAAGTAAAGGGTCTGAATACTTATGTAGATGTGGATTTTCAGTTTATTTTTAATAAATTTGCAAAAAATCTAAAATCCAGTTTTTGCTTTGTCATCATGGGGTTTTGTCAAATCAAAATCAAATACAATTTTGTTTGTCACATACACGTGATTAGCAGATGTTATTGCAGGTGTAGCGAAATGCTTATGTTTCCAGCTCCAACAGAGCAGTAATATCTAATACACACAATCTAAAGGAATGGAATTAAGAATATATAAATAATTGGACGAGTAATGTCAGAGCGGCATAGACTAAGATACAGTAGAATAGGATGGAATACGGTATATACGTATGAGATGAGTAATGCAAAATATGTAAACATTATTAAAGTGACTAGTGTTCCAATTATTAAAGTGGCCAGTGTTTTCAACTCTATCTATAGGGCAACAGCCTCTAATGTGATAGTGATGGCTATTACAGTCTGATGGCCTTGAGATAGAAGCTGTTTTTCAGTCTCTTGGTCCCAGCTTTGATGCACCTGAGCAACTCTTGGTCCCAGCTTTGATGCACCTGACTTCTCCTACTGGATGATAGCGGAGTGAACAGGCAGTGGCTCGGTTGGTTGTTGTCCTTGATGATATTTTTGGCTTTCCTGTGACAAGTGCTGTAGGTGTCCTGGAGGGCAGGTAGTTTGTCCCTGATGATGCGTTGGGCAGACTGCACTACCCTCTGGAGAGCCCTGCGGTTGCGAGCGGTGCAGTTGCCGTACCAGGCGGTGATGCAGCCTGACAGGATGCTCTCAATTGTGCATCTGTAAAATTTTGTGAGGTGTTGGGTGACAAGCCAAATTTCTTCTGCCTCCTGAGTTTCCAGAGGCTCTGAGGTGCCTTCTTCACCACATTGTCTGTGAGGGTGGGCCATTTCAGTTTGTCAATGATGTGTACACTGAGGAACTTGAAGCTTTCCACCTTCTCCACTGCCGTCCCATTGATGTGGATAGGAGGGTGCTCCCTCTGCTGTTTCCTGAAGTCCACAATCATCTCCTTTGTTTTGTTGACGTTGGGTTAGAGGTTGTTTTCCTGGCACCACACTTCCAGGGCCCTCACCTCCTCCCTGTAGGCTGTCTCGTCATTGTTGGTAATCAGGCCTACTACTAATGTGTCGTCTGCAAACTTGATGATTCAGTTGAGGCGTGAGTGGCCACACAGTCATTGGTGAACAGTGAATACAGAAGAGGGCTGAGGACACATCCTTGTGGGGCCCCAGTGTTGAGGATCAGCAAAGTGAAGATGTTGTTTCCTACCTTCATCACATGGGGACGGCTTGTCTGGAAGTCCAGGACGCAGTCACACAGGACGGGGTTCAGATCCAGGGCCTTGAGCTTAATGATGATTTTGGAAAGTACTATGGTGTTGAATGCTGAGCTGTAGTCAGTGAACAGCATTCTTACATAGGTAATCCTCTTGTCCAGATAGGATAGTGCAGTGTGCAGTGTGATGGCGATTGCATCGTCTGTGGATCTATTGGGGCAGTAAGCAAATTAAAGTGGGTCTAGGTTGTCAGCTAAGGTGGAGGTGATATTATCCTTGACTAGTCTCTCAAAGCACCTCATGATGACAGTCATTCAGTTCAGTTAGCTTTGCTTTCTTGGGTACAGGAACAATGGTGGACATCTTGAAGCATGTGGGGACAACTGACAGGGATACGGAGAGATTGACTATGTCCTTAAACACTCCAGACAGCTGGTCTGCGTATGCTCTGAGGACTCGGCTAGAGATGCTGTCAAGGCCGGCAGCCTTGCGAGGGTTAACATGCTTAAATCTCTTACTAACGTCGACCACGGAGAAGAAGAGCACACAGTCCTTTGTAGTGGCGTCTGTGGCATTCTGTTATCCTTGAAGCGGGCAAAGAAGGTGTTTAGCTTGTCCGGAAGCAAGAAGTCAGTGTCCGCGACATGGCTGGATTTCCCTTTGTAGTCTGTGATTGTCTGTAGATCATGCCACATAAGTATTGTTTCTGAGCCGTTGAATTGCGACTCCACTTTGTCTTTATACTGACGTTTTGCCTGTTTGATTGCCTTACGGAGGGAATAACTACGCTGCCATATTCCCAGTCACCTTGCAATGGCTTGCACTTTCAGTTTTGCCCGAATGCTGCCCTCTGTCAATGGTTTCTGGTTAGGGTAGATTTTAATAGTCACAGTGGATACAACATCTCCTATCCATTTCCTGACAAACTCAGTCACCATATCAGTATATTTGTCTATATTGTTCTCGGAGTCTACCTGGGACATATCCCAGTTCACGTGATCAAAACAAGCGTGGATTCCGATTGGTCAGGCAAAATCAAGTCGTGATCAGATTTGTCTAGGGGAGGGCGGGGGAGGGCCTTGTAGGCATCCTGGAAGTTGGAGTGGCAGTAGTCGAGTGTTTTAGCAGCAATAGTACTACTGTCAATGTGTTGATAAAACTTCGGTTTTATCAGCTACAATAATAATAATACAGCCTCAGGAAATGTGGTTTCCAGTTTGTCCTGTGAAGATCTTTGATGGCCGTCGTGGTATCGGCTTGAGGGGGAATATACACGGCTGTGACTATAACCGAAGATAATTCTCTTGGGAGGTAATATGGTTGGCATTTGATTGTGAGGTATTCTAGGTCAGGTGAACAATAGGACTTGTTCCTGTATGGTATCACAATCACACCATGTGTAGTTAATCATGAAACATACACCCCCGGCCTTCTTCTTCCCAGAGAGATATTTATTCCTGTCTGTGCGATGAACTGAGAACCCAACTGGTTGAACGGACTCAGACAGTATATCCCAAGAGAGCCATGTTTCTGTAAAACAGAGTATGTTACAATCCATGATGGCTCTCTGGAAGGAAATCCTTGCCCTGAGCTCATTTACTTTATTATCCAGAGACTGAACATTAGCGAGTCATATACTTGGAAGCTGTTGGTGGTGTGCCCGTCTCCTGAGTCGGACTAAAAGTCAGCTCTGAGTCTGTCTTTTCTGCTGGCGAAGTTTTGGAACAGCCTCTGGGATCAGTTTAATTGCCCTGGGGGATACAAATGGTTCTGGGAAATTCGTATTCCTGGTCGCATTGCTGGTAATGCTGGTGAGTTACCATCGCTCTGATATTCAAAAGTTCTTCCCGGCTGTATGTAATAACACAAAACATTTCCTGGGCTAATAATGTAAGCAATAACGCATAAAAACAAAATATTGCAAAGTTTACTTAGAGCTTGAAACATGGCAGCCCTATCCGTTGATGCCATTATCATCAGAATTATGAGGGAAAAAAATATATTTAATAAATTTTAGAATAAGCTGTAATGTAACAAATTGTGGAAAAAGTCACAGGGTCTGAATACTTTCTGAATTCCCTGTATACAGTATATATTTCCTTTATTATTATTATTATTTTTTGCCTCTTGGTCCCCCCACAGGCCCGGGCCTAACGGTTCTGCCCCGGTAAGTCCCTGAATTAAACCGGCATTGGAGCCAACTTTTGCAAAAGGCAGTTAAGCTATCCATGCCTCAGTCCCCTCCTGAATTTGGGTGTGTTTTCTGGTGGGGAAATTGAGTTGTAGCACAGATAGAGAAGATATGCACAGATAGAGATGCTAACCACAAATAATTCCAAGCAAACAGTTTGAAGCACACTTATTCAATCTTCAATGATACCATCGCTTTTTTCCTTTTCACACCGTATCATTTTAATTCACCAGTAGATTGAGCATAGACTAGAAGCTGCAGTAAACTACACGGGGTGCTGCTTAGCAAATGTTAAATTGTGTTTACATGTGTTTACGGTCATGACATACAAACACACACACACGCAGCTTGACAGCAAGATAAGTCAGCTTGATAGGTTTTTCTATGTTTTCTTTGTATTTCATTAAAGACAAAGAAAATTTGAAGTAAATGATTGTAAAATAACAACATTTGACTATCTCCACGTTCCTTACATTTAAAAAAAAATCTAGTTATTACCATTAAAGTGAATGTTGACAAGCCTTAAATCAACAATTGGCACTGTCAAAATGGCTGGTAGACATTTTGTGAGATGTGTGGGAGAGGTAGATCAATAATCCATTGTCATTACCATGGCACACCATAATATTGCCATATTATGCCAGCTCAAAGAATGGAAAGAAACTTTTCTCTTCCTATTACTGTGAACTTTGAGGGAACATAATTCAAGTTTTAAACAGTAAAAATGCATGGTAAATATTTGTGGCATGTGTGCAACGAGTATATCAATAATCTTGTGTCATTGCCATGTCACACCATACGATGCCCATGCTATGCCAATTCAAAGATGGAGAAAAGGCTTTGGGGTATCTTATGGTCGATAAGCATTCAAGCCCTTTGTTATGGCAAGCCTAAATATGTTCAGGAGTAAAAATGTCCCTAACAAGTCACATAATAATTTGCATGGACTCACTCTGTGTGCAATAATAATGTTAAACATGACTTTTGAATGACTACCTCACCTCTGTACCCCACACATACAATTATCTGTAAGGTGTCTCAGTCGAGCAGGTATTTTCAAACACAGATTCAACCACAAAGACCAGGGAGGTTTTCTAATGCCTTGCAAAAAAGGGCACCTACTGGTAGATGGCTGACCGTGAATATCTCTATGCCTTTGAACGGGCATGGTAGTAAGTGCCAGGCGCACCGGTTTGTGTCAAGAACGGCAACGCAGCTTCCCGTTGCTCACACACATCCCTCTACGATAAGATCATCTTGCGTAAACCAGAGAATAGTGAGTTCTTTGAGCAGCCTGTGCCCCTCTTCCTTCCTCCACCCATCTTCTCTGGACAGTGCTGTGGACTATAACTACCGACCTGAAATCCAACACAAGTAAGCAGGGGCATTGGAGCAGTGTTACACAACACAGTTTCACCCTCATCAGAGGTAGTGTGTTCAGCTCAGAAACAAATACGCCAATGGAAGTCAACAAGTGTGTCAGCAATTATGCATAAGAATTCTGAACAACAACAACTTTACAAAATGGTGTGTTCCACAACAGGAGCAAAGACAGGAAGCCCCTTATTTAGTTATAAAGATGCAGGTGCTAATAGATTCGGCCATTGGCCAACCCGTAGCGGTTATTAGCTAAGCCATTGTGGTCTTGTGTCTTCCGTGCAGAGAAGGCCATTGTCCCCCAACAGTCTCCAGGGATAATCTGATTGGTTTGAGTCGAGCCCGTCGGCCTCATAATGCCATCTTCCTCATTTTTAAAGACCAGAACATCCCCACGGAGCCCCTGGAGGCTGCCAAGGTCAACTGGAAGATAGTGTGTGTTCACCCCTGTGACAAAGGCAGAGGAACAACAAGGTTAGTATACTTTGCATTGGGCTACTGAGGTTTATTGTGAAGACTGCAGGATGTCACACACAGCGGGTGATGTTTTATACAATTTGTATTATAGTTAATCACAGACTTGTTAATTACATATGCATAGGAACATAGCTTTTTTCAGTTTGAGCCTTTGTTTTTTAATCTTAATGCTATTTCAAGACTGAAACATTTACTTGGGTGTTAGGCAATAGCAGGGTTCCCCGACTGGTGGCCCGTGGGACGAATTTGGCCCGTAGGTGATTTTATTTGGCCCCCCAAAGTTTTCTGACATAAAACATTGCAAAAACACCAGCAAATCATCTGTGATTTTAATTTTGGAAATCTGTTCCAAAGTATTCCCCACACATAATAGAGAGATACAGTATATGTGATCATATACACATGTAAACAAGGTTTTAAATTATTATGTTTTAGTCAAATATTATATTTGGAGTCTACAAATGATTTGTCATTATTTTTCTGCCCTCTGACGAACAGCTGAAGATAAAAAATCCACCTATGGCTGAATTTAGTTGATGATCCCGAGCCTATAGGCTAGTTTGTATTTTATCTCTAGGATTTAGAGGGAATTACAATGGATGCTTTCAGACCTTGATGAGGTTTTCTGTTGGGGAAAAAAATGCATTGAAAATAAAGGGAGCGTTTACCCACCTAATGGTTTTACCACTACATCACTGATGTTGCCTGCCCACCGAGCCTATATGTTTTACATCACCATGTCCAGAGACTGTTCCTAAGGTATTTGTCTGCACATATGAGAAATGTGTAGCTCAATAAGGTATTTTTCTGATCTCCTGAGATAAATTGGACATATTTTGAATCATGTAGCTCTCCTCCATGTCTGACTTCTCTCTCATGAAGGCTCCTTAAGAGAAATAGAAATATGTCAAAGAGAAGCTGTTGTTGAGACATGTGATATGGAAAATATGCACATGGGAAACGTTAAGTCTATTGCTTTGATATCCCACCTGTGCTAACTTTTCCCAAACCACACTGTGTGTAGATGTTTGAGAGCCGGCCCATCTGGTCCGGGTACGCGGTCAAGGCCAACCTGGACCTCCACCCTGATAAACTGAAGCTGCTGCTCCCTATCATGGCCTACTATATGGTGAGGAGACCTAGACCAGCAAATGGAAAAAGCAACAGGAAACACACCTCTACAAATAGCATATGTCTGCTATCTAACTGTCACCATGGATACTACAGCCCAAGCTCAAGGTCACATACCTGTATACCATTCATCAGGATGCCAATTGTTTGGCTGTCTGCATATTCTCTGACACCTAACTAATCTATATGGTGAGCAGACCCAGACCAGCAGGGGGTCAATAAAGGGAAATAGGGCATCTCTCTATTTACATGCCATGTCCTATTCAATTCACTTGACTTGAAATGAACCTCTTGAGAGAAGTAGAAGTGGATGGTGGCAAGAGAGAAAGAAGACGCAAATATGAAAATCTATTTGGTCAATACACTCCTTGACCAAACGTATGTGGACACCTGCTTGTCGAACAGCTTATTCCAAAATCATTAGAATTTATATGGAGTTGGTCCCTCCCTTTGCTGCTGTAACAGCCTCCACTCATCTGGGAAGGCTTTCCACTAGATGTTGGAACATTGCTGTGGGGACTTGCTTCCATTCAGCCACAATAGCATTAGTGAGGTTGGGCACTGATGTTTGGGTCGACATCAAGATTGAGTCAACGGAACAACCCATTGTTCTTATTTGCCATTCAAAATACATTGAAAACCTCCCCTGGAGGAGCCTCTAGGTGAGATATGACTATGACACCAGAGGCCAAGAAATACCAGGTGCTGGACTTCAGGATCCGCTGCAGTACCAAGCACGGTGAGGAGTGGGGGCAGGTGGAGGTTTGGTTCAATCTAATCTGGAGGGACAATTTAATTCCACAGCCTTTGCTAATCATGCGTTGTTTTATGAGACTGTGTTTCACCCCCCTGTGACTGTTTTTAGGATATACTATCAATGACATGCCAGTGAAGGCCAAGAGGAGCACTTTCAACTATACCCTGCCAATCACACTTAACAAAGCAGGTGGGTAACTGGGCATATGTCTGGTGTTTGTGACTGGGTCTGTGCTTGCGTGTGTTTGTCCGTGTGTATTAGTGAGGATTGTCTCACTAATGTCCCTCTTTGTTGTTCAGTGCCCCAGGCTGCTAATGTGACAGATTTACCTCCTGAGGGCCCTGCTGGTGGACGTAGTGCAAATATAACCAGATACCAGCTCAAGTAAAGAGATTATAGACTTCCCCACAACTTTTTCACATTCTACACGATACAGTGTACTCACAAGAATAATGTCACAGTAATAAGACATCATATGGTAACCCCTCTACCATGTCCCCTGTTTGTCCAGGATTCCTCATGCAAATTCCGAGATGGGACCCTGCCCCCCCACAGGCAGATGTTCTACCAGCTCTGTGATCTGGACGTGGATAGGTAAGATCCAACATGGTATATGGGTGATTCCAGACAAGATTGGCCAAAAAATATTTATTCTGTTTTGCATCTTCCTGAAATAAAATCTGTTGAAAGATCCTTTGTGAGATGTATGTTTGGCGTACCTTTTGAAATCTGTATCCAAAATAACTATTGCGAAATACCTAATTCAGGTTGGGACATTTTTTACCTTTTAGATTTACCCAGGTCTTCTTTAAGACACTACAACAATGAGTCAGTAGATGCTACAAAGCCAGACGTCATTTGCTTTGATGTTCATTATTTGGTTCATATTGTTTTTTGATGATCATTATTTGGCATATTGTTTTAAACAATATACTCTACAAGTACATAACATTTCTAGAGTTGGTGCTCTGCTACTTTTGAAGTTATGATACATTTTATGAGCAACACCAATATATTGAATGGGAAAATGGATTCAAAGGAACTCCTTCTGCTGGTGACTTACTGAATATGCAATCCTAAAGGAGGGCTGTGATTGGCCTTTAATTTCAATAATTAAATGGGACAGAGCACACAGTAAGGTTTCACGTGTCACGGCGTTCGTCTGTTGAAGGAGATGCGGACCAAAATGCAGCGTGGTTGTTATTCATTGTACTTTAATAAAGAAAACTGTACACGAATAAACTAACAAAACAACAAATGTGCAAAAACCTAAACCAGTCCTATTTTTTTTTTTTATAAAAAATAATTTATTATCTTCAATACCATTCATTCTTTACAACTCATAATTTACATACATACTCAAATAATGGTATTTTAATTAAACTAATTAAACTAAACATAAACCCCAAACAAAACCTCAGGGGAGCATCTTCCCTCCCCGTCACCTACAAAATACCTTTCCCTATCTCCCCATCCCTAATCTATTCTCTTACAAATCTAAATGACACCCAGCCCTAAACCCCCCTTCCACCTCTCCCGAGCAGCATGCTGCCCCCACTTCCTCTCCTCCCTCTTCATCCTCCCCCTCAAATCTCCTCCCACCCTCCTCACTATCCCTTCCACCCCCCAATCTCTCCCTGTCTTCATCATGTTCTGCCTTGCTTCCCACAGCCCCCGTTTAAAGAGACTCATGAGAAGCCAGAGCAGAAACCTGTCCCTATCCGTCCCTCTCGCTCTCCCTACACCCCTCTCTAACCTGGCCAACGTCAATACAAAATCCCCCTTTACCAAACCTAACAACACCCGTGCCCTAGCCCATACTACTCCGGCAAAGGCACAGTCCCAAAAGACATGGCGCACAGTCTCCTCCCTGCCACAAGAGGATCTTGGACAGGTGGGGGATTGCACCAAACTATACCGGTACAAGATGGAACGTACCGGCAAACACTTATGAAGGCTCAACTAATTCAGGTCCTTGAGCCTGTTGTCCAGACCCCGCGCCTGCACTCCCTCCCAGACCACTTCCGAGATGCCCACTACAGGTGCCGGACTCCCTGCCTTTCTGACCTCCTCGTACAGGTGCCTATGATCTAAACCTACTCGGGCAACTTCAACCTCAGGGTGCGCACGCAGCCACTTGGCCGCATGACCAAAGTGCCACGGCAGCTGTTCCGCCCGAGGACCCGTGTTAGACCACACCATTATGCTTCTCGCCTGATACGAGAAAAATACCTGCAGGAGGTAACCGGACGGGTGTATCACTGGCTGAGCAAGCTCCGTTAACAAGAAAGAAACAAAAATTGTGTCCAGCTTGAGGGGGAAATGTGGTACCCCCTACCTCCCTCCCCGATGGGACAGATCATGCGTGCCCTGGCGACCCACTCGCACCTGCCACTCCACATAAACTGAAACACAAGCCTCACTAGAGGCCTCCTCAGACAAGCCGGCAATGGGTAGATGTATGCCAAATACAAAAGAGACGGCAACACATCCACCTTTAGGACCAGGACTTTGCCCATAAAAGACAAATACCTAGCTTTCCACATTGCTAGCTTCCTCTGTACCACTGCGATACGCATGTTCCAGTTTAGCGTCGCTGAGCCGGAGGTCTCAAAATGGACCCCGAGAATCCTCAGGGCCCCCTCACAGAGAGATAACCCCTCAGGCACATCCGTTCTACCGCGCCATCTTCCGAAAAACTTGACGGAAGACTTTGCATGGTTCAGAACTGCTCCCGACGCTCGGGTGAAATCCCCAAAGATGGCAAGGGACCTTGTCAGGCACGAGTCCTTGCACAACAGCAAGGAAGTGTCGTCGGCGTACTGCGTCATCTTAACACGCAGCCCACCACTTCCAGGGATCAGCAAACCTTCCACCCCTGTGTCTGCCCTAATGGCAGCCCCCAGAGGCTCCATGTACAGAACAAAGAGGAGAGCCGAGAGTGGGCACCCCTGCCTGACCCCAGACGAGAGGTCAAAAACGTCACCCAAGTGACTATTTACACTAACTCGGCACCCCGCTCCGACATATAATGTACGAATCCATCCTATAAACTTCTCCCCAAATCCTAATCGACCTAACACTCTGAATAAAAAGGATCTATTCACGCGATCGAAGGCTTTCGCCTGATCTAGCGCTGCTACCATAAAAGGCAGTCCTCTATCTTCAACCCAAGCGATGGAGTCCCTGATTAACTGTAGGTTCCATCTAATAGAGCGGCCCTCTACCCCGCACGTCTGATCCTCATGGACGACGTAGGGAAGGGCTGTGCGCAACCGGTCTGCTAAAACCTTTGCAAGTAGCTTGTAATCTACACACAGCATGGTCAACGGCCACCAGTTGCCAAGGTCTGTTACTTCCCCTTCTTATATAAAAGTGACAGCACACCAACAGCCATTGATCCCCCGGGACCCCGTCTCAAGGATGGCCTTCAAGACTTCGAGGACCACTGGTCCAAGTATACCCCAAAACTTGAGATAAAACTCAGCCGGCAACCCATCCATCCCAGGCACCTTCCGTTTTCCCATCCTCCTAAGAGCGCTCTCAACCTCTTCTAGTGAAATCTGGGCCTCCATCACTTCTCTAATGTCCTCCGGCAACCGCCTGGACAAGTGTTCTAAAAACACATTTCCCTGCTCTACATCTATTTCCCTTTCCTTAAATAAACCTTGGAAATGATCAGTTGTCACCCTGACCATATCCTCTGGTTCTCTAACTATACTACCATTTTCTTACCTAACACCATGCATTACCTTGCTACTCTGTCTTGCCAACCAACTTAAAGAACATAGCAGAACAAGTCTCATTATGTTCTAGAAAGCCACTATGCGCACGCTCCAGGAAAGCTCGAGCCTTCCGCTCCTGCAACTCCCTGAGCTGCGCCTTTAGGGTTGCGGATCTCTCCCAGTCAAACGACCCACCGAGGTTGCCTGCCTCGTATTCGAGTTCAATTAACCTTTGGATACGATCCACCTCCCTCCTCTCCTCCCTTTTTTCCTCTTGCAATACCCTATTATAAAAGCCCTAATCCTCACCTTAACTAATTCCCACCACTCTAACACCCCCTCGCACATGGACCGGAGGCCCTCAAGCCTCCAAAAGAAACCATAAAACCCGTCAACAAAAGCCTGCTCCTCCAGCACATCCCGATCTAGCTTCCAGTACCCCCTACCAAAGAGGCAGACTGGCGACCCCACCTGCAGGAGCACCCCGTCATGATCCGAAAAGAAAACAGGCAACAGCCGCCCAGACAACTTACCCAAAGACCTGGGTACAAAAATATAGTCGAGCCTCCGCTCAACCCCCCTGGAGTTGTGCCATGTAGGACCGTCCATTTTTGGAGTAGTGTGCAGACCACCATCTACCAGACCATGGCAAGCCATTAGCCTGGCAATGGCGCCGGCACTGCTATCCCCCTCTCTTCCTAAATCTGTATTAAAATCCCCCCCTATCACTAATTTCCTATTTGTGACACACAGGGGCGTCAGACAGTCCACCATCTGCCTCCTGTCTGCCACCACCTGTGGCCCATACACCACCACTAATCTAAATTTACAATCCCTTATCGTGACATCCACCCCTATAACCCTCCCCTGCATTACCACAAAAGAATCCTCCACTTTTACCTCCCTGTGCCCACACAAAATCCCTACTCCCGATGAGTGCACCCCCCCAACACCCCAAACCGACTCCCCCTTGTCCCACTCCCTCTTAAACCTACTAACATCCCCTCCATCCCTCAGGTGAACCTCCTGTAAAAAACAAAAATCAAACCCCACACCCTCCAAATAACTAAAAACCGCCCTCCTCTTAACAAAATCCCTTAAACCCCTTACATTTATACTAACAAAAGTAAAATTAGACTCCATGAAAAAATAAAAACATGTAATACACTCAAATTCTAAACCCAGACAGAAAAAAAAAACAGGAGACTCACCCGATGCTCCCCTGCTCCATATCTACCGGTGAGAACACCATCCGTAATCCCGACATCCCTCCCTCTTCCTCCATCACACCATCCCAGAATGCAGGAATACTGTTTGGCTCCGGGGTGCCCTGCACCCTGGGTCTACCCCCACAATCCTCCCCCTCCCCAGTGTTGCAGCTGGTTTGGAAAGAAATTGGGGAGGCTGAGTCCCCAAACAAAAAACTCCCCACCTCCTCCTGTACCCAGTCCTGAGTCTTGTTAGGTGTGTCCCCACCCAACAGAAGTTGAGGGCCTGGGGAAACCAGCAGCAACCCAGAGGTTTCTCCCACCCCCATCATTCTCTTGGCCATCCCCTCCCCCTCACTGTCGGCCAATCGCACCCTCCTCTTCATTCTCTTCTTTGGTGATGGCGGCAGTGGAGAGATACCACCCTCCCCCCCCCGCCAGCTCCTCCACCATATCCCTCATCTCTTCCACCAGGGCACGTTCCCCCCAGTCCACTTGCTCTTCCACCGTCTCCTTCTCCACCACTCCTCCCTCGCTTTCTTCTCTCTCATGCTCCTCCACTCGGTTGCCTTCTTCCGCCGCTTTTCCTGGTTCTCCTACTCCCGTGCCTTCCGTTTCCTTCTCTCTTCCATCTGCCGCTTCTTGCTCCTCTTCCTTCCTTGTGGCCTTCCCCTCTGGACCTGTACTCTGGTCATGAGGCGTGGTCATCCCCTGCTCCTGCTCCCCCCAGCCGCAGACCCTCTGACACCCCCGCCACAGGTGTGCTGACGAGCCACACCCATGGCACGTCTTAGGCTTGTCACAATCCCTCGCCTCGTGATCCTCAGATGCACAAAATCTGCATTTTCTTGTACTGCACGAGGCGAATATGTGACCGTATGCCATACAGCGCCTGCAAAATGGGGGCTGACGTGCATAAAACAACATCCCCCTGTCAGCCCCTAGGGAGAACATAGCAGGAGGATGGAGGTAGCCACCATGTCCCTTTGGGTCCTCTCTGAGGAGGGCCTGGAAGCCTCTCCTCCCATTCCAAAACCCAAGGGAGTCTTTGAGGTGCCTTGCTGAGGAGACGTTATCCATGTATCTCCCCAGAAAAGCCCTCACCTCTTCGTCCTTAACGTAAGGGTTGTAAATGTTGACAGTTACAACCCTGAAGTTATTCTTCGCCAGGCTTGTTATTTCGTAGTGGCACATCGGCCTCTCACCTCCCACTGCTCTTGCCCTTCTCAGGATATCATCGTGTTTCTCCTCTGTATATAGTGCCATGTCGTATGCTCCCTCCAACGAGTTGCCTTGGAAACAAAACACGTCCTTCACCGTCAGCTTTAGAATCCCCATCAATATTATCCTTCCAAAAGATTCCCGTCCTAAAGGCTCCAACTCCTTTTCCTTCCAAGCAAACCGAATCGTGTTGGCCAGCCCAATCCCAGGGACCGACCGTGTTGATGTATTTAGCACCATCGCCGCAAGAAGAATGGCGCTCGTTCTCTTCTCTTCCAAAACAAGTAAAAAGAA
>NC_088219.1:23841204-23851781 GCF_036934945.1 Oncorhynchus masou masou
TTACATTTACATTTAAGTCATTTAGCAGACGCTCTTATCCAGAGCGACTTACAAATTGGTGAATTCACCTTGAACAGCCACTTACAATAGTGCATCTAAATCATTTAAGGGGGGGGGGGGGAGAAGGATTACTTATCCTATCCTAGGTATTCCTTGAAGAGGTGGGGTTTCAGGTGTCTCCGGAAGGTGGTGATTGACTCTGCTGTAATGGCGTCGTGAGGGAGTTTGTTCCACCATTGGGGGGCCAGAGCAGCGAACAGTTTTGACTGGGCTGAGCGGGAACTGTACTTCCTCAGTGGTAGGGAGGCGAGCAGGCCAGAGGTGGATGAACGCAGTGCCCTTGTTTGGGTGTAGGGCCTGATCAGAGCCTGGAGGTACTGCGGTGCCATTCCCCTCACAGCTCCGTAGGCAAGCACCATGGTCTTGTAGCGGATGCGAGCTTCAACTGGAAGCCAGTGGAGAGAGCGGAGGAGCGGGGTGACGTGAGAGAACTTGGGAAGGTTGAACACCAAACGGGCTGCGGCGTTCTGGATGAGTTGTAGGGGTTTAATGGCACAGGCAGGGAGCCCAGCCAACAGCGAGTTGCAGTAATCCAGACGGGAGATGACAAGTGCCTGGATTAGGACCTGCGCCGCTTCCTGTGTGAGGCAGGGTCCGTACTCTGCGGATGTTGTAGAGCATGAACCTACAGGAACGGGCCACCGCCATGATGTTGGTTGAGAACGACAGGGTGTTGTCCAGGATCACGCCAAGGTTCTTAGCGCTCTGGGAGGAGGACACAATGGAGTTGTCAACCGTGATGGCGAGATCATGGAATGGGCAGTCCTTCCCGGGAGGAAGAGCAGCTCCGTCTTGCCGAGGTTCAGCTTGAGGTGGTGATCCGTCATCCACACTGATATGTCTGCCAGACATGCAGAGATGCGGTTCGCCACCTGGTCATCCAGAAGGGGGAAAGGAGAAGATTAATTGTGTGTCGTCTGCATAGCAATGATAGGAGAGACCATGTGAGGTTATGACAGAGCCAAGTGACTTGGTGTATAGCGAGAATAGGAGAGGGCCTAGAACAGAGCCCTGGGGGACACCAGTGGTGAGAGCGCGTGGTGAGGAGACAGATTCTCGCCACGCCACCTGGTAGGAGCGACCTGTCAGGTAGGACGCAATCCAAGCGTGGGCCGCACCGGAGATGCCCAACTCGGAGAGGGTGGAGAGGAGGATCTGATGGTTCACAGTATCGAAGGCAGCCGATAGGTCTAGAAGGATGAGAGCAGAGGAGAGAGAGTTAGCTTTAGCAGTGCGGAGCGCCTCCGTGATACAGAGAAGAGCAGTCTCAGTTGAATGACTAGTCTTGAAACCTGACTGATTTGGATCAAGAAGGTCATTCTGAGAGAGATAGCGGGAGAGCTGGCCAAGGACGGCACGTTCAAGAGTTTTGGAGAGAAAAGAAAGAAGGGATACTGGTCTGTAGTTGTTGACATCGGAGGGATCGAGTGTAGGTTTTTTTCAGAAGGGGTGCAACTCTCGCTCTCTTGAAGATGGAAGGGACGAGCCAGCGGTCAGGGATGAGTTGATGAGCGAGGTGAGGTAAGGGAGAAGGTCTCCGGAAATGGTCTGGAGAAGAGAGGAGGGGATAGGGTCAAGCGGGCAGGTTGTTGGGCGGCCGGCCGTCACAAGAAGCGAGATTTCATCTGGAGAGAGAGGGGAGAAAGAGGTCAGAGCACAGGGTAGGGCAGTGTGAGCAGAACCAGCGGTGTCGTTTGACTTAGCAAACGAGGATCGGATGTCGTCGACCTTCTTTTCAAAAAAAATGGTTGACGAAGTCATCTGCAGAGAGGGAGGAGGGGGGAGGGGGAGGAGGATTCAGGAGGGAGGAGAAGGTGGCAAAGAGCTTCCTAGGGTTAGAGGCAGATGCTTGGAATTTAGAGTGGTAGAAAGTGGCTTTAGCAGCAGAGACAGAGGAGGAAAATGTAGAGAGGAGGGAGTGAAAGGATGCCAGGTCCGCAGGGAGGCGAGTTTTCCTCCATTTCCGCTCGGCTGCCCGAGCTCTGTTCTGTGAGCTCGCAATGAGTCGTCGAGCCACGGAGCGGGGAGGGGGAGGACCGAGCCGGCCTGGAGGATAGGGGACATAGAGAGTCAAAGGATGCAGAAAGGGAAGAGAGGAGGGTTGAGGAGGCAGAATCAGGAGATAGGTTGGAGAAGGTATGAGCAGAGGGAAGAGATGATAGGATGGAAGAGGAGAGAGTAGCGGGGGAGAGAGAGCGAAGGTTGGGACGGCGCGATACCATCCGAGTAGGGGCAGTGTGGAAGTGTTGGATGAGAGCGAGAGGAAAAGGATACAAGGTAGTGGTCGGAGACTTGGAGGGGAGTTGCAATGAGGTTAGTGGAAGAACAGCATCTAGTAAAGATGAGGTCGAGCGTATTGCCTGCCTTGTGAGTAGGGGGAAGGTGAGAGGGTGAGGTCAAAAGAGGAGAGGAGTGGAAAGAAGGAGGCAGAGAGGAATGAGTCAAAGGTAGACGTGGGGAGGTTAAAGTGCCCAGGACTGTGAGAGGTGAGCCGTCCTCAGGAAAGGAGCTTATCAAGGCATCAAGCTCATTGATGAACTCTCCGAGGGAACCTGGAGGGCGATAAATGATAAGGATGTTAAGCTTGAAAGGGCTGGTAACTGTGACAGCATGGAATTCAAACAGGCGATAGACAGATGGGTAAGGGGAGAAAGAGAGAAATGACCACTTGGGAGAGATGAGGATCCCGGGTGCCACCACCCCGCTGACCAGAAGCTCTCGGGGTGTGCGACGCGTGGGCGGACGAAGAGAGAGCAGTAGGAGTAGCAGTGTTATCTGTGGTGATCCATGTTTCCGTCAGTGCCAAGAAGTCGAGGGACTGGAGGGAGGCATAGGCTGAGATGAACTCTGCCTTGTTGGCCGTAGATCGGCAGTTCCAGAGGCTACCGGAGACCTGGAACTCCACGTGGGTCGTGCGCGCTGGGACCACCAGATTAGGGTGGCTGCGGCCACGCGGTGTGGAGCGTTGTATGGTCTGTGCAGAGAGGAGAGAACAGGGATAGATAGACACATAGTTGACAGGCTACAGAAGAGGCTATGCTAATGCAAAGGAGATTGGAATGACAAGTGGACTACACGTCTCGAATGTTCAGAAAGTTAAGCTTACGTAGCAAGAATCTTATTGACTAAAATGATTGAAATGATACAGTACTGCTGGAGTAGGCTAGCTGGCAATGGCTGCGATGTTGACACTACACTAATCAAGTCGTTCCGTCGAGTGTAATAGTTTCTACAGTGCTGCTATTTGGGCTAGCTAGCTAGCTAGCAGTGTTGATTGCGTTACGTTACGTTAAAAGAACGACAATAGCTGGCTAGCTAACCTAGAAAATCGCTCTAGACTACACAATTGTCTTAGATACAAAGACGGCTATGTAGCTAGCTAGCTACGATGAAACAAATCAAACCGTTGTACTGTAATAGTTTCTACAGTGCTGCTATTCGGGGGCTAGCTGGCTAGCTAGCAGTGATGATTGCGTTACGTTACGTTAAAAGAACGATAATAGCTGGCTAGCTAACCTAGAAAATCGCTCTAGACTACACAATTGTCTTAGATACAAAGACGGCTATGTAGCTAGCTAGCTACGATCAAACAAATCAAACCGTTGTACTGTAATAGTTTCTACAGTGCTGCTAGTCGGGGGCTAGCTGGCTAGCTAGCAGTGTTGATTGTGTTACGTTACGTTAAAAGAACGACAATAGCTGGCTAGCTAACCTAGAAAATCGCTCTAGACTACACAATTGTCTTAGATACAAAGATGGCTATGTAGCTAGCTAGCTACGATCAAACAAATCAAACCGTTGTACTGTAATAGTTTCTACAGTGCTGCTATTCGGGGGCTAGCTGGCTAGCTAGCAGTGTTGATTGCGTTAAGTTACGTTAAAAGAACGACAATAGCTGGCTAGCTAACCTAGAAAATCGCTCTAGACTACACAATTGTCCTAGACGTTAGCTAGTTGCTTAGCTAGCTGCTGGGCAGATAGCAGTGTAGACTACGTTAGGACGACGAAATACGATAATTACGCAATTATCTTTGATACAAAGATGGCTATGTAGCTAGCTAAGAAGAAATTGCTAAGATTAGACAAATCAAACCGTTGTACTATAATGAAATGTAATGAAAATGTAATGAAAGGTTATACTACCTGCGGACCGAAGTGTAGATGCGACCGCTCGCTCCAACCCGGAACCGGAACCAAATTTATTTATATAGCCCTTCGTACATCAGCTGATATCTCAAAGTGCTGTACAGAAACCCAGCCTAAAACCCCAAACAGCAAGCAATGCAGGTGTAGAAGCACGGTGGCTAGGAAAAACTCCCTAGAAAGGCCAAAACCAAGGAAGAAACCTAGAGAGGAACCAGGCTATGTGGGGTGGCCAGTCCTCTTCTGGCTGTGCCGGGTGGAGATTATGACAGAACATGGCCAAGATGTTCAAATGTTCATAAATGACCAGCATGGTCGAATAATAATAAGGCAGAACAGTTGAAACTGGAGCAGCAGCACGGCCAGGTGGACTGGGGACAGCAAGGAGTCATAATGTCAGGTAGTCCTGGGGCATGGTCCTAGGGCTCAAGTCCTCCGAGAGAGAGAAAGAAAGAGAGAAAGAGAGAATTAGAGAGAGCACATGTGGGGTGGGCAGTCTTCTTCTGGCTGTGCCAGGTGGAGATTATAACAGAACATGTCCAAGATGTTCAAATGTTCATAAATGACCAGCATGATTGAATAATAATAAGGCAGAACAGTTGAAACTGGAGCAGCGGCACGGCCAGGTGGACTGGGGACAGCAAGGAGTCATCATGTCAGGTAGTCCTGGTGCATGGTCCTAGGGCTCAGGTCCTCCGAGAGAGAGAAAGAAAGAGAGAATTAGAGAGAGCATACTTAAATTCACACAGGACACCGAATAGGACAGGAGAAGAACTTCAGATATTACAAACTGACCCTAGCCCCCCGACACATAAACTACTGCAGCATAAATACTGGAGGCTGAGAGAGGAGGGGTCAGGAGACACTGTGGCCCCATCGGAGGACACCCCCAAACAGGGCCAAACAGGAAGGATATAACCCCACCCACTTTGCCAAAGCACAGCCCCCACACCACTAGAGGGATATCTTCAACCACCAACTTACCATCCTGAGACAAGGCTGAGTATAGCCCATAAAGATCTTCGGGTTTGGAGAGATCTCTATTGGGTTTTTAAATGACCAATCATATTGAGTGGCTCCAATGATGAATTTGATGGGAGCCTCCCGTCCCTGGTGACTTTCTTCAGCAAAGATGTCTGACAAAATATTATGGTGGAAGCAAATGTAAGTAATTATGACATCATAACGAGTCAAGCAAAACATTTACAATTCAGAGGAATATGTTAGTTAATGTAGAGACAAACAATTGTGCAATTTTTTTGGTCATAAAGTCTTAAAAAATCCAGTCATATTGAATACCAGGTGGATCAAACTCCATTCTTTGAATGATGCTGTGTCTGCATGTACAGTTGAAGTCAGAGGTTTACATACACCTTAGCCAAATACATTTAAACTCGGATTTGTACAATTCTTTACATGTAATCCTAGTAAAAATTCACTGTCTAAGGTCAGTTAGGATCACCACTTTTTATTAATAATGTGAAATGTCAGAATAATAGCAGAGATAATTATTAATTTCAGCTTTTATTATTTTTGTTTTGTTTTTTGTTGTTTTGAATTTTACCCCTTTTTCTCCCCAATTTCGTGGTATCCAATTGTTAGTAGCTACTATCTTGCGAGCCACTCAGGTGGAGAATGACGTGTGAAAGAGAGTGAGGAACAAGATGGGAGTAACAATCCAGGCTATTTGCTCTGAGACTGGTCGAATAATGTAATGAAACAAGCAAGGAGCAGGTTTTGTACCCTCAACATTCTAGCCCGAAGTCCAGCATGCTGTCAATTGTGCCCAAATGTATTAATTGGGGTTGGGGCCGATTGTTTGCTAAAAACGCTTTATCAATTGGAATCTTTAACATGTGGAAAGGGGATTCAACCTTTATTCAACCTTTACTAAAGAATTGTCTGATAGCCAAGCTAGGTGTGACCCCCCCCCCCCCCCCCAATTTAAGCTAGGTGTGAACCCCCCCTTCCCAACTTGCAACGAATCATTTGTATCTATCTTTCCTCATCTACTTACACACGTAGCAACCTACACATGGTTAATGTTCTGAAAAAAATTATATATATATTGTTACCACCCTCCCAATCTGTCTGCCGAATTCTTTGTCTTTGCTCTTGTTTTCCTTAATTAGGATGTCGGTATGCGGAGCCGGGAGGGTCGTCAGAGAAATGGGACACACCTGGGCTCGGGTGTGTCCCAGGATAAATGCACCTCTTCCCCATTCATTTACTTTAATTAATAAATATATTTTGTTATTCCGTATCTCCACGTTGTCTCCTTTTTTGTTATGAACTTTGAGCCTGTTCGTGACAAGTGGGGGCTCGTCCGGGATCATAAGGTTGTTTCCTAGACATTTTGGCGTATAGCACTTTGTTGCATTACGAAGGACTAATACTAGTGTTGTTGGGCTTACTAGTACGTGTGTTGTGTTTGGGAGAAAACGTAGAGTTCATGTTTGAGAACTCTGTAGGTGCTTTGTTTTGCATCTTTTGTTACAGCTTGTTTGAGTTGTAATGTTTGGTGCCCAGTACTGGTTGCCTCCGTTTGTTTGGTAAACTTGCCACACCGGTGGTTGGTTGTGTGCTGCATTGGAGAGAGTGTATTGGGTAGTTTCCAGGCCCCTGCCCAGGCTGGAGACGCATGCTCTACTCGCTGTTGAGACATTGGTCTGAGGAGGTGAGTACAATCGGCTGTGTACCTCAGTGGGCGATTTGGGTATGGTAGTGACACTTGCTACCAGGAGCTATAGCCCTGTTAGGCTTAGCAATGTGTTTCACTTTGGAATATGTTGGGCATGGTTATTTTGTTTGTTATTTCTGTGTGGTGTCTGTGGACTGAGCAGATGTCTCGGGGGCACATCTGTTGCTTGGGGGAATCTGCCAGCGTGCTGGGTGGTTTATTTCCTTGCCAGCAGGCTACATTGCGTAATTACCCACTGCAAATCTGCACGGAGACTAGGGTTGAGTAACTGTAGGTTTTGGGGAATCTCCATATATATCTCAGCTTTCTTCTGTGGTGCTAGTGTGATTGTCACTTCTCTTGTGGTCTGGTGTGTTCAGCAGAGGGAAAGATCTATATACATATTTTTTTTGCATTTACTTCGGACTATGGCGTCTAATGTAGATGAGTTTATTCGCTTTCAATCAGAAGAACTGTTAGAATTATGTACTAAAGGACAGCTGTTGAAGATTGAACACTACAAGGATGAAATTAGGTTGATATTGAAGGCCAATCTGATGAATGGTATTCTTGTAGTTACAACTGGGGCAGCATCTGCTGAGGACTCGCCGTCTCCCCGTAACGTTACAATGGCCGCTCCATCTGTTAGTCCTAGTAGTCTTCTTTTTGAACAGTAGAAAGAACTGCTTCTGTTACAGCTAAAACATGATCGTGAGAAGCTAGAGCATGATCGTGAGAAGCTGGAGCACGATTGTGAGAAGCTAGAGCACGACCGTGAGAAGCTAGAGCACGACTGTGAGAAGCTAGAGCATGATCGTGAGAAGCTAGAGCATGATCGTGAGAAGCTAGAGCATGATCGTGAGAAGCTAGAGCATGATCGTGAGAAGCTAGAGCATGATCGTGAGAAGCTAGAGCATGATCGTGGGAAGCTAGAGCATGATCGTGAGAAGCTAGAGCATGATCGTGAGAAGTTAGAGCATGATCGTATATGAAAAGGAATTGGAATTTAAACAGGATATGGAGCATGCTAAAATCAAGCTGCATCAAGAGCGGCTATAACTGGTTAGGGAAGGAAAGCTCTCAGGGGAGAGTTTGCTCTGGGAAGGTGACCCAGATTTACCTAGGGGTCATTCCTCTTTTTGTCGTACCCAGGACACATTTGATATTGTTGGGAACTTACGGGTGTTTCCAAAATTTAATGAAGGACCCTGAGATATTCTTTTCATTGTTTGAGCGTGTTGCTGATGCTAGGAGTTGGCCTGATTCTGACCGCATTTTAACGTTGCAGTGTGTTCACTGGTAAAGAGCAGGAAGCATATTCAGCTCTTAGTGTAGCTGACAGTGTCCGTTATGACAAGGTTAAAATGGCTGTGATTTACGAATTGGTCCCTGAGGCTTACCGCCAACGATTTAGAACTTTAAAAAGAGATAATAAACAGACTCATGTTGAGTTTGCGCAAGAGTTATCTTCACAGTTTAATCGCTGGTGTTCTGCCTGTGCAGTTATGACTTTCCAAGGGCTGTGTGATCTGATTATGCTAGAGCAATTTAAGAACATAATCCCTGAACAAAAAGCCACGTACATTAACAAACGAAAAGTAAAGACTGGCGCTGAAGCTGCGGTTTTGGCGGACAAGTATGTTTTGACTCCCAAAAGTGTCTTTGCAGAGTCCCGTATTAGGAGTGAGTGGGGGCGTTCGGAAAGATTTGGGCCTCACTCACTGAGATACTTTTGTCCATGGCAGAGTTTCATTCAACTAGGTTTGAGCCTGACTCCCGTGTTAATGCTGACTTTGGTCAAGAGTGTCACTACTGTTAAGGTTCGGGTCATTGGAAAAACGAATGTCCGGTTCTCAGGGATAGGGTTAAATTCAGTACATGCGCTTACGTTAAATCTAAGCCTACGGCGATAGCTGCACCTGTTCCACATCAGTTCACTCCTGACACATTGTCTCATGCCCAGGGCATATGAAAGTCCATATTGACCCAGACTATTTACCTTTCATTACAGAGGTTTTTGTGTCTGTTAGGAAGTAAGGACCTAGTGCCAGTGAAGATCCTGAGAGACACAGGTGTCTCTGAATCGTTTGTGTTGGAGTCTGTGTTACCCATCTCTGCTGAGACTGATTCGGAGAATAGTGTTCTAATTATATATACTAGCCATGGCTCCCGAGTTGCGCAGTGGTCTAAGGCACTGCATCTCGGCTCAAGGGGCTTTACTACAGTCCCTGGTTCGAATTCCGCCTGTATCACATCCGACCGTGACTGGGAGTACCATAGGCGGCAACCGCAGAGCAATCAATAGGTGAACAGTGGCTGGTGCTGAAAATGTAGTTAACTTGTTATGCAAGTGTTGCACACCAACATATGGAGAAAACCTATACCAGTCAAGCATTTCAACAATATTCATTTTAATATGACTTTACAAACAACAAGAGGGTTTAATTGGAGTCTATTTGTTCAGAGTCTAGACCTATATAAATTAACTCAACTGGCTGAGGTAGGCTATGAGGCTTGACAGCCTAATAGAAGTAGTATTGTTTTTATTAGGCCTACTTACAATTGCAACAGGTCAAAAATGTAGCATCCTACATAAAACAATCATTTAAAGAAAAAAAGTCTGCATGTTCAAACTAAAACAATGTAACTAATAATGAAAAGCGCACATTTGTAAATCCCAAACTCTTAAAGTAATTGGAAAGGTAGATAGAAATTGTGACATTGTGGTTACAATAAAGAATGTAAACAAGATGTAAACAAGACGCTGTGTTTTCACGACTGTAGCAGGTGTAGCCCATCACGCAAATGTTTCCTATTAGCAGGACAATATACTTTTTATAGCCCGGCTATTGTTGTGAAAATGCCTCAGTTTGCAATGTATTCAATGCTTAAGTAGTTTAAAGTGAAATATTTCTAATTCAAAACAGTATTTCGTCAACATCTTTATGCTTTTGTAAATAAAATACATTAAAAAATACATTCAAATGCAGATGTTTATATAAACTTCATTTGTCACACTTCCACCCAGCTCCACAACCACTGGTAAAATCTTGCTGAGATGATCAATGTATTTGTTGCATCAGCAATTTTTCTTGCCACAACATCTTGATGGCCTTGAACAGTTCATCTTTGCTTCCCTTTTATTTTATTTTACCTTTATTTTACTAGGCAAGTCAGCTAAGAACAAATTCTTATTTTCAATGATGGCCTAGTTAACTGCCTGTTCAGGGGCAGAACAACAGATTTGCACCTTGTCAGATCAGAGATTTGAACTTGCAACCTTTCGGTTGCAAGTTCAGCCACTAGGCTACGCTCTAGCCACTAGGCTACCCTGCTGCACCTCTGCTTGGCAGAGTTACAGATGAATGCTTTCAGTCGATGCCAAACAAGTTCGATCAGGGTTAAATTGGGAGACCTAAATGTAGAGATCAAAAAAGTATTTTTGGGGGGCTTGCCTATAGTATGGGGCTTGCCTGTCCTAGCCACTCGGTTGTGAAGGTTTCCCACGGGAGAGTAACAGTTAATCGGGTTGTTATTTCGCTGAACACTAGATGGTTAAGTTTTATTTTTGCCAGTGAAACAAGGCTACTCAGGTGAGAAAAAAAACTCACCCAAATGTATATTACTGTTGGAAAATAAAAATGTACTGTTTGAAATTGTAAAAAAAAAAAAAAAAAAAAAAAAAAAATTGGGG
>NC_088219.1:24751881-24869381 GCF_036934945.1 Oncorhynchus masou masou
GATGTTCACTGCCCGTTCATTCTCAGGTCCTCTCCTAACTCCTTCCCTTCCTGTCCTGGGGCCATGTCACCCCGCCCCCCGGCCTCGCCTCCCGGCATCAAGGCCCCCTCCAACCCAGCCTCCTCCTCCTCCTCCTCCTCCTCTTCCTCCTGTTCCTCCTCCCCTCCATGGGGACCGACAATTTCTGCGTCCACGCCCTCCCCTCCAGCCTCCCCCAACCCTGGGCTGACTGTGTCCAACAGAGAGTGAGTCCTGCGTGGGTCCTTCTGCTCCGAGTACAGCCTCTGGTCCAGGGACAGGCTAGAGGGGGTCAGAGATTTAAAATCGGTTTCGAAGGGGAGCACCACCCCGGGTCCGGCGGCTCCCAGGGCCAGGCCCAGGCCCACACCAGCAGCCACCCCTACACCGGCCCGGTAGACCTCCATACCATCAGGCAGCATGGACTTGATCTTGGGCAGCCAGCGTTTGCGGACGCGCCGCGCGTTGGTGCACATGTCTGCGGCAATCACGTTCATCTCACTCTCTTTGAAGTTGGGTGCAAAGTTCTGACAGTAGACTGGAGAGAGAGAGAGAGAGAGAGAGAGAGAGAGAGAGAGAGAGAGAGAGAGAGAGAGAGAAAGAGACAGAGACAGAGAGATGGAGAGACAGACAGAAAAAGCCAGAGAGAAAGAACAAGAGACAGAGACAGAGGGAGAGAAAAAGAGAGAGCGAGAGACAGAAAGATACAGAGAGAAAGAGACAGAAAGAGTTGGAAGATATTTTTTTTTTTTAAATAACCCGCTGTTTTGCCTGTGGCTCAGTCTATATGAATAGTTGATCAAAACCCCCAAAAACTAATATTACAGTATGTTTCAGTATGACTTTTATTTTTTTATGTACTCACACTTCCATAAATTCATAAATGCTTGTGTTTTCATAACCTAAAATGGCTAATGGCTACAGACTAGTCTGGAACATCACACTTCTTCATTCAAAGTCTCATAAACCATCTACAATAGTTTGACTCTGAAACAGTAACATCATTCAACAGAGGCTGCCATCCCCCTGAACCATTATCCTCCATTCTAAACAACCAGATATTTTACCATGTAAGATCACCGTTTGACCAACTTCAGACTCACGTTTGACAGCGTTGAGCACACGGCTGTCCAGAGGTTTCCTACTGGGGTCACTGGTGGAAGAGCGGATGCCAGTCCCACAACTGTTAGCCAGGGTGTTCCTGCAGGCACACAGAGCCAACACCAGAGGGCAGCATGAACACCACTTTCATATGAAACGTCCGCACTGTAAACCGTAGGTTTATGTTGACTTGAGAAGATAGATTCATACATATATACTAAACTTTGTGCAAGTAAGGGCATTGAAAACAAGGAATCTAAATGTAAGTTGGATATGTGTATGGATTCTGAGTCTGAATACGATCACATATGAAACAGACACTTCATCATGAAAACTATACTGATAAAGCTAACAGCTTCTGGATCTGAGTCACACCTAAAACATGTCAATAATTTAACTGTTAATCAATACCTTTTAGATTGTCTTTGACTTACCTGTCGAAGAAGGTGGCGAGCAGGCGACGCAGTAGGACTTTGTGTTTGATGCCAGCACACAGGTGACAGTTCATTAGCTGGCCCCGTGTCATAAACACAGATGTACCTTGGGTGGTGTGAGAGAGAGCTTCCTGATTGAAATAGGTTTCCCCATCACGACTCCATTACCCTATGTATTTCTATCGCTACTTTATTAACCCAACTCTCATTTCTTTCATTAAACATTTATGCTGTAAAAGTACTCTCACCGAGACAGTGCTATTTCACCCCATCACTTATCTTCATTCCCATCACTTATTTTATGTGACACCTCTTGAATAAATAAGATTTCCATCGTATTCATTACAAACGGCAAATCAACTTGAACATTTCATACAGCATTTGATCTAATCTCTACCTTCTACCTCAACCCTTTTACCAAAGACTAACAGAGACCTCAGCCTTGCTACTTCAAAAAAACTGGTCTCATCTAACCAGTATTCACCAATCCACCTCTCATTCTCTCCTCCTGCTGCCTACCTCCCACCAGCTCCAGTTTCTCCCCCGGGTCTCCTTCGGTGTAGAGCTTGGGGTGGCAGCGGTAGCCAATCTGGCTGACGAGGCTGGCGGGCAGGGCCACCAGGTCCCTACGGATCAGCACACAGGAGCGGTTCTCCAGGGACAGGGGCATGGCTGCCATCTCTGGCTTGTCCTGGACTGGAGAGGGACAGGTGAGGAGAGGGAGTGGGTTAACTCTGTAGTGGAAGAAATCACAAGTGTTATGGAAATAACAATAAACCCTTTCTATAGAGAGGGAGGCAAAATCTCCCTGGGTGAAATACATAGAGACAGAAAGACAAAGAGAGACAGGCAGACACACAGGCTACGATCTAGTCCTTCTACAGTGCTCTTACATATTTCAAGGAGAAAGCTAGATAGAATTTAACATCAGCCTACACACAAGGTTAAGGTGATCTCCATTAAAAGTGAGGGTGTTTAATAAATGATTCAAGGCCTAGCACAGCTAAGTTCCAGATTCGCAACGTGCTGTATCAGCATCTTGAGACACAGGGGGAGTGTTACTGGTTTCAAACTGTGGATTAATTTCCCTCACAAAACCTTCACATTGACCTCTAAGATGGCCTGCACACACACACACACACACACACACACACACACACACACACACACACACACACACACACACACACACACACACACACACACACACACACACACACACACACACACACACACACACACACACACACACACTCTCTCTCTCTCTCTCTTTCTCTCTCTCAAATATCCCACAATGTCACCCTGGGGTGTTCTGACTGATTGTAGATAGAATGGATTTCATAAATATCTGAAACTCTAGACTTAGACAAACCTGTCCAATAGCAATGCCCTCTGCAACAAAAAAATAAAAACCTCTGCAGTAGGGACAGTGGGGTGTTTTAATGTCTGTGTGTGTGTGCGTGCATGAGTGTGCAAGTACAGTGCATTCGGAAAGTATTCAGAACCCTTGACTTTTTCCACATTTTGTTAAATTACAGCCTAAAATGAGTTCAAAAGTTTCTAAAAAATTAAAAATAAATATCACATTTACCTAGGTTTTCAGACCCTTTACTCAGAACTTTGATGAGTACCTTTGGCAATGATTACAGCCTCGAGCCTTCTTGGATATGACGCTACAAGCTTGGCACACATGTATTTGGGGAGTCCATCCCATTCTTCTCTGCAGATCCTCTCAAGCTCTGTCAGGTTGGATGGGGAGTGTTGCTGCACAGCTATTTTTATGGTTCTCCAGAGATGTTCGATCGGTTTCAAGTCTGGGCTCTGGCTGGGCCACTCAAGGACATTCAGAGACGTCCTGAAGCAACTCCTGCGTTGTCTTGGCTGTGTGCTTATGGTCGCTGTCCTGTTAGAAGGTGGACCGTTGCCCTAGTCTGAGGTCCTGAGCGCTCTGGAACAGGTTTTCATCAAGGATATCTCTGTACTTTGCTCCATTCATCTTTCCCTCGATCCTAACTTGTCTCCCAGTCCCTGCCGCTGAAAAAGATCTACAGACAATTCCTTCTACCTCATGGCTTGGTTTTTGCTCTGACATGCTTTGTCAACTGTGGGACCTTATATGGATAGGTGTGTGCCTTTCCAAATCATGTCCACAGGTGGACTCCAATCAAGTTGTAAAAACATATCAAGGATAATCAATGGAAACAGGATACACCTGAGCTCAATTTCGAGTCTCATATCAAAGGGTCTGAATACTTATGTAAATAAGGTATTTCTGTTTTTTATTATCGCCATTTTCAAAATGTTTGCAAATGTATTAAAAATCTTTTTTCACTTTGTCATTATGGGGTATTGTGTGTATATTGATAAAGAAAAATAAATCATTTGATCAATTTTTGAATAAGGCTGCAACGTAACAAAATGTGGAAAAAGTCAAGGGATCTGAATCATTTTCGAATGCAATGTATGTGTGCGTGCGTGTGCATAAAAGCCAATTCATGCTCCATCCGAAGATGGAGAGTATGATGCAATTGCGGAGCCGCCGGAGGCATGCAGAGGCCAAATTGAGCTCTGTACCGCATTGCCGTGCGCCACCTACATTTTTTAACAATGTGGACGCCTCCATATAGCTCCGTATAGCACCGCATTGACATGATTGGTTGATGGTAGGTGGTGGCAGGAGATCCAGTATAAAAACAAACTCACTACCTTAACAACTTCCTTAACAACAGCTTTGCTCGCAATAAGTATAAATGCCCTGAAAACTGCAGATGCTATTGCAGTAAATGCTGTACAGCCTCTGCAGAAGTCGGATTGATCATGCAAAGCCTTTTAGTTGTATAATTCATACAGTAACTATAACCTCATATAACATTCTCATAAGTCTACATAAATAAGACTATTTAAAGCCCAACATCAAATGAGCATGACAAGACACAATGCTAATAGTGCACAATGTTCATGATTGATGTTATGAGATGCATTATATGAAATCCCATTTTATGAGGCCACGTGACATTATTTATGACACATTCATGATTTTGTAAAAACAATGTATAGGTCAGCCTGGAAGACTGGCATGCACGGCTATCAAAGTGTTACCTGATACAAGAGTACTAACCTGATCCATTCTCCAGCTCACACGCAACACTCAGTAATGTGTTCATTAAAAATTGCCCCTTAAAACCAATTTTATACATGGCTGTTTTTGTGTGTATAAGGTGAATGAATTTACCTAACATGGATATTCTTGATTCTATCAATTAAAAATTAAAAAAATATTGCTTAATTTTTGCATGTTTCATGAACAGTGTTGGGGTAATGTGTTATAAAGTGACATGCTACTGTACTCTGATTACTTTTTTGTGGTAAAGAAATAACCCAGTAATAAACACAGTAGTTTTACAATTTAAGTAATCAGTTACTATGTTACTTTTTCAAATAACTACTTACTTTTACAATATTATTTCCCTTTTTCTTTGTTGGCACAAATAAAACATGAAAATCCCTCCCCATAGGCTACTATACATTTGTCGTGCTCTTCCTGTTTCTACAAGAATGTTGTGGCGGGTAGCTGGCATAGTAGATGGTAGCTAGATAGCTAGCGAGATGGCAGAGACAATAGCCTTTTTCATGGAATTATTCACATTACTTTGAATTGGTAGAAGAAAAGCCAGTTATCATTGTATTTGCGCTCTCACTTTAATGTGCCCAGTTGGTTTTATATATGCATTTACAGTACTTATGTGTAAATAATTAAACAAAATAATTTATTTGAAGTATTGTAAAGGAGATATTGTGTCTGTCATTATTACTTGGTATAGCCCAGAGTTATAGATTAGGCTATGGATGGTAGGCTATGCAAGGCATTCAAAGGTAGTGTGCACCCTTTACTGAGCATAAGAATGAATGACCAACACATGCAAGGCATCTTCAGAGGGTTTTCTGTTTTTGCAACGCAAAAGTAATGTAACAAGTTACTTTCCATAGTAAGTAACATTGTAACTAGGGCTGTCCCCGACCCAATAAAAAAATATATTGGTCCCTTGAGAGTCGTCTGTTTTAATCTAAATTTGTCCATATATAGACACACCCTATGTGTTTTAATAAAATCAACTATATGCACTGAGCTTGTATAATACTTTAATACTGTTTGATGAAATAATTAAGACACATAAATGACTCAAGAGGGAGCCAGAGATCTAGATAACCAGAAGAAAAAACCTGTTCCCAACCGTCCCCCTTCCGCTCCTGCTGACCTTTGCCTTTTTCATGCGGAGGGCCAATTTACAATTTATCTTACAATTTCTACCGATCTGCGTGTCAGTTATGATTTTCATAAGCACATTTTCATGGAACAGTTTAATTTCAATTATAATAACGTATTTTAGATATATTGCAAACTAGGTAAAAAATAGCCTACATAAAGCAAACAAACAAAAACAGGTAGAAAATATCTTGATAGAAATAAATATCCTATAAATCACTGGCTACACATGGAGGATTGTTCATGTTCTCCAATCGCATTCATTTCTCTACTCTGCCTGTCTTCAACAAACTTGAAACATTGTATCAACTATCAACTGGGTATGGCCTGCAACTGGGCAAACTTGCAACATTGTATAAATTACTCTGGGTTCTCAGAGTTTCTTGTGCCAGTGAGCTTCAGACAGACACAGCTGTATTTGCGCAAGGGATAAGAAGTAATCTTTTTTTAATGACATTTATACTGGATCAGAGCATGGCATTTTTCCCATTCACACCGAGGGTCAGTGGTTATTGGAAGGGGTAGAGCTGGATAGATTTTTCAAATACATTGAGGAACTATTGTCATTCTTAATGGATGTCAAATGTTCTGCCTGCGGCTATGGAATCCTGACCTGTTCACCGGACGTGCTACCTGTCCCAGACCTATTATTTGACCATGATAGTCATTTATGAACATTTTAACATCTTGGCCATGTTCTGTTATAATCTCCACCTGGCACAGCCAGAAGAGGACTGGCCACCCCTCATAGCCTGGTTCCTCTCTAGGTTTCTTCCTAGGTTTTGGCCTTTCTAAGGAGTTTTACCTAGCCAACGTGCTTCAACACCTGAATTGCTTGCTGTTTGGGGTTTTAGACTGGGTTTCTGTACAGCACTTTGAGATATCAGCTGATGTACGAAGGACTATATAAATAAATTTGATTTGATGTAAAAACAGACTTTGTTTACTCGCTGTTTGAGGTGAATAAAAAAAATACTTTGAGAAGCTCCAAAGTGGTGGTGAGTTAAAACAATTAGAAATACTATCATACATGCCCAAATGAGCACATTTATACTTCTGCGCGCCGGCCAGGTGGTTTAGGCCTACATGTATACGTAATCAGGTGTGTGTCCTTACTCAACAATATGACAGGAGCACTCCCAACAAAATACAATGAATAAATTGACAACCCATAAATGGAATGAAATAAACCAAAACTTATTTCTCACAAGTGTAACATAGGTTGTGCGCTCTGCAAACAACGTGTCCACTCCGACAATGAGAATGACAAAAGACTGGAATAATAATATATTGAATGCATTAACAGAAATGACTGTAACCAAACAAACATGGCAGATTAGAAATTATAGGAATTAATGGTAAATGTACTACTGGTATATGGTGGTATATGTAATGGTGAGTTGCAAGACACTAACAATCAAAGGGCAATTCACACAATTAAGTTATAAAACAATGAATGCGCACAAATTGGCGGGAGAGAGCACATTCTAGAGACAAGCCTGGTGCATCTATGCCACAATCCCTTCTTCTTGAATCAACATTTTAAATTATACCCAAGACACATTATTTTCACACCTACTGTAGGCTTAAGGAATACTCTCACTCTTGCCGATATCTGTCGAAGAGTGATGGACTGTACCATCTCCATGGCCTCCACAATGGATTAGTCCAATGAGACAGGCGCGAATCAGTCACGTGTCTAGTGTGCCATGAATTTTTTGTTACAATTTTTGACGGCTGAACTAAAAAAATCTCAGTCGAACAACAACCTATCGACCAAAAAAATTGTAACATAACGGGGTACTTTTAATGCAAGTAATGTTGTAACATAACAAGTTACTTTTAAAAGTAACGTTCCTCATCAGTGCTCATGAAGTGAGATGTTGCAAGTGAGCCCTTGCTTTGACATGAAAGGATATTTTCATAACCAGAGGTAGTCAGAGAACTGGGCAGCACTTTATTTGATACAGTCTTGTAAAGTATTTGAAACAATTGGCAGTTTGGCAGGTGTTGGTATTCATTGTCGGTATTAATTTTGGGCTGCTTTGTACGAGTTCATTTGAAATAGTTAAATACAACTGGCATCTTTACACCAAATGGAAATTGTGCTTATTTTCCTTATGAAGTAATAGAAACCAGGAGGACTATACAGTGGGGCAAAAAAGTATTTAGTCAGCCACCAATTGTGCAAGTTCTCCCACTTAAAAAGATGAGAGAGGCCTGTAATTTTTTATCATAGTTACACTTCAACTATGACAGACAAAATGAGGGGGAAAAAATCCAGAAAATCACATTGTAGGATTTTTAATGAATTTATTTGCAAATTATGGTGGAAAATAAGTATTTGGTCACCTACAAACAAGCACGATTTCTGGCTCTCACAGACCTGTCACTTCTTCTTTAAGAGGCTCCTCTGTCCTCCACTCGTTACCTGTATAAATGGCACCTGTTTGAACTTGTTATCAGTATAAAAGACACCTGTCCACTACCTCAAACAGTCACACTCCAAACTCCACCATTGCCAAGACCCAAGACCTGTCAAAGGACACCAGAAACAACATTGTAGACCTGCACCCGGCTGGGAAGACTGAATCTGCAATAGGTAAGCAGCTTGGTTTGAAGAAATCAACTGTGGGAGCAATTATTAGGAAATGGAAGACATACAAGACCACTGATCATCTCCCACGATCTGGGACTCCACGCAAGATCTCACCCCGTGGGGTCAAAATGATCACAAGAACTGTGAGCAAAAATCCCAGAACCACACGGGGGGACCTAGTGAATGAGAGCTGGGACCAAAGTAACAAAGCCTACCATCAGTAACACACTACGCCGCCAAGGACTCAAATCCTGCAGTGCCAGACGTGTCCCGCTGCTTAAGCCAGTAAATGTCCGGGCCCATCTGAGGTTTGCTCGAGAGAATTTGGATGATCCAGAAGAAGACTGGGAGAATGTCATATGATCAGATGAAACCAAAATAGAACTTTTCGGTAAAAACTCAACTTGTCGTGTTTGGAGGACAAAGAATGCTGAGTTGCATCCAAAGAACACCATACCTTCTGTGAAGCATGGGGGTGGAAACATCATGCTTTGGGGCTGTTTTTCTGCAACGTGACCAGGGTGACTGATCCGTGTAATGGAAAGAATGAATGGGGCCATGTATTGTGAGATTTTGAGTGAAAACCTCCTTCCATCAGCAAGGGTATTGAAGATGAAACGTGGCTGGGTCTTTCAGCATGACAATGATCCCAAACACACTGCCCGGGCAACGAAGGAGTGGCTTCGTAAGAAGCATTTCAAGGTCCTGGAGTGGCCTAGCCAGTCTCCAGATCTCAACCCCACAGAAAATCTTTGGAGGGAGTTGAAAGTCCGTGTTGCCCAGCAACAGCCCCAAAACATCACTGCTCTAGAGGAGATCTGCATGGAGGAATGGGCCAAAATACCAGCAACAGTGTGTGAAAACCTTGTGAAGACTTACAGAAAACATTTGACCTCTGTCATTGCCAACAAAGGGTATATAACAAAGTATTGAGATAAACTTTTGTTATTGACCAAATACTTATTTTCCACCATAATTTGCAAATAAATTCATAAAAAATCCTACAATGTGATTTTCGGGTATTTTTTTGGGCGTTTTGTCTGTCATAGTTGAAGTGTATCTATGATGAAAATTACAGGCCTCTCTCATCTTTTTAAGTGGGAGAACTTGCACAATTGGTGGCTGACTAAATACTTTTTTTGCCCCACTGTATATGGTAATAATGATGACAGCAGCTAGGCAGTTATGTAAGGGATAAATGCAGACATTCTGTACATTATCTTGGAAATAATGGACAACATAGTGGAGTTAATTTTTCCATGGTAATGTATAGAACAGAAGAGTTTATCCCGCTTATACCAGTTACCAAATAAAACAATATTTACCGGTAGAAATAAAACATCTTCATGGATATTTTCATTTTTTATAACAAATTCATACTTTCTCATCTTTTGGTTGCTAGAGATGCGACCCAGTCGTTCTCTCGATTAGTTCTATATTTAAGGATGCAACCCTGACGTTAATTCTATATGTTCCATTACTATGCTCACAAGCAATGTTCTTATCCCTTGCTTGCTAGCTAGCCAAATATCTACGGTCAACAGTTACGACGTCTGCAGACAGAATAACAGCGAACTAGCTGAATTTGCATATTTGCTTAAGCTGTTTTCTATTGACATTATTTTGGATACATCCATAACAATGAGCAGATGATGCCCAAATTTTGCCTGGCATTAGTGCCTTCTCTCAGGACACTCGTCGGTATAAATAGTTTGTTGCTAGCAAACCTGCCAATATGACAACCAAATTAAAAAATATCAGTTGCTGAAAACAGCTGGTCAAACCAGAAACATGTCAGAGGATTTGACAACATAGCACCACTTGCATCATGACTACCATATAATTTCATGTTCATCATTCACCACATTAGGTCATCCCAAAAATATGTCTCTACAAAAACAAATCAATTGCTAGTTAGCTAGCAATGTTTTTCTTTGTTGGACCTGCTTTTACAATGTATCCAATTTCGGGTTTGTGTGGTTGTTGGTTTAGCTTTCTGTAACTTTGTAGCAATGGTCTGCATGTGTAGGTGCATATTGCATCATGATTGCAAGGTTTCCCAGTATCTTTTCCAACTGTCCCGATATCTTGTCCAACCGTCCCGTTATTTGGTTTTAATGTCCATTCTAGAATGCTCTTCTAGCCAATCAGAAACGAGTATTCAACAATGCTGTGGTAGAACATGTATCATATGTTATTTTTACCGGTAAATGTGTGCTTATGCATTGTTTTCTTTGGTAACTGTGGTATATGTGGGATGAACACCTCCGTTCTGCACATTACCTTGGAATAATGAACTCCGCAAAGGGACTCGGCGGTCATCCATTATTTTCAAAGTGATGTATAGAACGTCGCATTTATCCCGCATATCAAAGTGAACACCAAGGAAATAGCTGGCAGTTAAACAAATGAGTAGCAGTTATACTAATATACAGTAACAGAGAACTGCATTATTAAGCAACAGTTGATACTTACTTCCGTATGGGTTGGCTGAGCGCCCATAGATCTGACTGTAGGCCTCTTCCGTGATCCCGTCATACGGCTCTTCCTCAAACTCCTCATCCTCATTCTGGTAGGAGGTTGGGCTGTCCGTGGTAGGCAGGCTGGAGGCCCCAGGACTGGACCTCTCTCCCCCTGCCACTGGATAGGGCTGCATCCCCGGGAAGATGGTGGTTCCCCCCGCCCCCGTGTAGAACAATGAGCTTCCCTTGGAGAGCCTCCCTCCCAGCTCAGATGAAGAGGACCCTTTCTTATGGTGACTCAGGCTGGGCAACAGATCGCACCCCTCCAGTTTGATCCTCCGCGTGGGCTGCACCAGGGAGGGGGACCAGCCCGGCGGCCCCAGGATGGACGTCCCTGACCCGGCCAGTGTGTTGTTACTGGGGCTCTGGGGCTCTGAGCCTGGTTGCTGCTCCTCCATGGCTGCCGTCTGAGAGTCACAGTGGGGCGAGTTGGCCTTAAACATCAGGTCCATGCCCCGCTCCACAATATGCTGGATCTGAAGATACCCGGCGGTGTACATCACCACCAGCTGCTCACTGGCTGCCATGGTCAGCTTTCCCGTGTAGCAGAAGGATAATATCAGCTGGAAGCAGGCGGGAGTCACCGACGAGGGCAGCTCAAACTGGCTCTTGGACGAGCTGCTAAACAGGTCTCGGAAGTAGAGGCTGCTGGCGGCTAGTACAGCCCGGTGGGCCTTGAAGGCCTGGCCTTTAACCAGGATGGAGACATCGCAGTACTGACCGAGCAGGCGCTGCTCATTGAGGGAGCCCAGCACCGTGCTGCCAAAGTTGGGGATCTCCAAGTGGAGCAGCTGGGACATGGTGGTGGAGAAAGAGGAGGAGGAGGAGGAGGAAGAGGCTTCAGAGAGTCACCACTGACAAGGCCAGAGAAAGGGACATCTGTACAAGGAGAGAAGGAGGGATGGATTAGACAAATTGGAAAACTTGAGAAGAGAGGAGAATAGAGTATGTGAAAGACAGAGAGCAAAAAGAGACGTGAGACAGATAAGTGAAACCGATGTGTGAAACAGAGGGTACAGCGGGAAAGGGAGGAAGAGAGAGGGGGATGTTGGAGAGAGAGCAGAAAGAGACAAGTGACAGAAGAATGTGTGTGAAGAGAGAGACATGGGAGAACTGCAGAAATATGGTATAAAAACAACAATTAAGGTAATATGCAAAGTAAGTATTCAACGTAGAAGGCCTCAATGACCAAAGGATCAGTTAATATAATCAGTGTAATGATATACAGTCGAGCAAAAAAGTATTTAGTCAGCCACCAATTGTGCAAGTTCTCCCACTTAAAAAGATGAGAGAGGCCTGTAATTTTCATCATAGATACACTTCAACTATGAAAGACAAAACAAGAAAAAAAAATACCCGAAAATCACATTGTAGGATTTTTTATGAATTTATTTGAAAATTATGGTGGAAAATAAGTATTTGGTCAATAACAAAAGTTTAATCTCAATACTTTGTTATATACCCTTTGTTGGCAATGACAGAGGTCAAATGTTTTCTGTCTTCACAAGGTTTTCACACACTGTTGCTGGTATTTTGGCCCATTCCTCCATGCAGATCTCCTCTAGAGCAGTGATGGTTTGGGGCTGTTGCTGGGCAACACGGACTTTCAACTCCCTCCAAAGATTTTCTATGGGGTTGAGATCTGGAGACTGGCTCGGCCACTCCAGGACCTTGAAATGCTTCTTACGAAGACACTCCTTTGTTGCCCGGGCGGTGTGTTTGGGATCATTGTCATGCTGAAAGACCCAGCCACGTTTCATCTTCAATACCCTTGCTGATGGAAGGAGGTTTTCACTCAAAATCTCACAATACATGGCCCCATTCATTCTTTCCTTTACACGGATCAGTCACCCTGGTCACATTGCAGAAAAACAGCCCCAAAGCATGATGTTTCCACCCCCATGCTTCACAGTAGGTATGGTGTTCTTTGGATGCAACTCAGCATTCTTTGTCCTCCAAACACGACAAGTTGAGTTTTTACCGAAAAGTTCTATTTTGGTTTCATCTGACCATATGACATTCTCCCAGTCTTCTTCTGGATCATCCAAATGCTCTCGAGCAAACTTCAGACGGGCCCGGACATTTACTGGCTTAAGCAGGGGGACACGTCTGGCACTGCAGGATTTGAGTCCCTGGCGGCGTAGTGTATTACTGATGGTAGGCTTTGTTACTTTTTTCCCAGCTCTCTGCCGGTCATTCACTAGGTCCCCCCGTGTGGTTCTGGGATTTTTGCTCACAGTTCTTGTGATCATTTTGACCCCACGGGGTGAGATCTTGTGTGGAGCCCCAGATCGAGGGAGATTATCAGTGATCTTGTATGTCTTCCATTTCCTAATAATTGCTCCCACAGTTGATTTCTTCAAACCAAGCTGCTTACCTATTGCAGATTCATTCTTCCCAGCCTGGTGCAGGTCTACAATTTTGTTTCTGGTGTCCTTTGACAGGTCTTTGGTCTTGGCCATAGTGGAGTTTGGAGTGTGACTGTTTGAGGTAGTGGACAGGTGTCTTTTATACTGATAACAAGTACAAACAGGTGCCATTAATACAGGTAACGAGTGGAGGACAGAGGAGCCTCTTAAAGAAGAAGTTACAGGTCTGTGAGAGCCAGAAATCTTGCTTGTTTGTAGGTGACCAAATACTTATTTTCCACCATAATTTGCAAATAAATTCATTAAAAATCCTACAATGTGAATTTCTGGATTTTTTTCCCTCATTTTGTCTGTCATAGTTGAAGTGTACCTATGATAAAAAATTACAGGCCTCTCTCATCTTTTTAAGTGGGAGAACATGCACAATTGGTGGCTGACTAAAAACTTTTTTGCCCCACTGTAATTTACATGTATTTTTCAACTCAGTAAGTATGCTCCCATCACTTTGACTGTATAAACTAAGCTGTAGCCAGCAAGGAAACACATGTATAATAACTAGAAACATCTAACTTCAGAGACACAAAAATGTGTGACTTTGATAGCTCCCTTTACGATAACACCCAGTTACAGCCAGGAATGCTCCCCAGACATATTTGCATACGTTCCTTCTTTCCATGAACCTTATCTCTATGTTTTTCTCCACCACACACTCGCCAGTTTCATTATTGAGCAACGCTGCAGGAGGGTTTCCAAGAATACAAACGGAAAATTGTCAACCCCTCTCTACCCCCCTCCATAGACACACACACACAGCCCTCTTCTCCTCTCTCTCACACACACACACTTGGATGGACGCAAGCACCAAACACAAACTCACACACACCTCCATCCCAGACAACTCTGACCTGTACAACCCAGTCCTTAGGAAAGGAGAGTGGACACACCATGAAGCTTCCGCACGCCAGGACCAGAAGAGAAGAAGGGAGGAGAGAGAAACAAGCGCTCTGATGCTCTTCATCTGTCTCAAAGCCTTGCTCTGTCTCACTCAGCGCTCTGAGCTTTTCCCTCTCCCACTGTTTCTCTCTTTTAAAGATTTTCTCTCTCGCTCTCTCTCCTTTAACTCACCCTCACGCTCTTTCTCTCTCTCTCTTTCTCCCTCTGTCTCTCCCAGGGCTGAATTCAACAAGTGCTGCTGCAGCTGGAGAGAGCGCATCAGTGATGAAGGGAGTGGGAGGCTCTCTGTGTGCAATCAATGCAGCATCTATACGTATGTCGCAGGGAGAGGGAGGGATGGAGCCAGGGAGCGAGATGGAGAGAGAGAGAAAAACACAGGCTACAGTTACAGACAGAGACAGAGATGGAGACTGGGAAAGGGAGGGAGGGGGTGGGCTGAGACAGAGGGAAAGTCATCTAAGGACAGTACGAGCAAAGAAAGACAATTGCGTTTGGAGCAACTTCAGCTCCTATCTGGATGTAGACAATGGCCAAGAGAGAAAACATAATCAAAGAACTAAGTAAATAAAATTAAAGTTAAATCAGAGAAAAAGAGGAGCAGAGAGAAAACAGTTATTTGCTCTGAAATCGTCAATGCAATATCTTATTGAAAATGTGACTCACACAAAAACAGCTCCTACTATTACCACTACTGATTCTGAATGACGGAAAAGATTGAACTTGCTAGCGTTTGTGCAAGTATTACGTTAGATTCGTTTAAAATGCTGTGACTGTCTGTTGGGGGATTTCTAACATGAGCGAGTGAGTTCTCCCAGTGAGATGTCACTGAGTTCACTGTCTTAGTTTGTTCAGGTAGACAATTTCCTCTGTTGTTGTCTGGTTACATTTTTGCACAGGCACTAAGCAGGGCTCCCGGACTGGTGTTTGGGATGGATTAGAGAAGGAAAAAGGACCCCAGACGTCATTGAGTTTGACAGAGGAAAGCCCAGGGAAAGGTTAGACAGCAGCTTACAGTACAGAGAGTGTCTCTGCTAAGGACTGTGAGGGAAGCTGTGAACATAAAACAACCATGCCACACACATGAGAGAGAGAGAGAGAGAGAGAGAGAGAGAGAGAGAGAGAGAGAGAGAGAGAGAGAGAGAGAGAGAGAGATTGGGTGTGGGCAACATGAAATGTGTGTTTGTAAAAAGTTGGAGTTTCACTCGTAATTTACTCACTGCGTAGCTATGTAAACAACACCTGCTATGTAAACAACACCAGAATTTTTAACTCCCTCCCTCTCTGGCTCTCTCTCTCTTACTCACTCCCTCTCAGACAAAAACCCAGCCTGCCAGATGTAATGAAAAGATACCAAAACTGGGCAAACTTCTCACTTCACATCACCACAGGGAAAGAAAATGGAGAAGGGAAATCACACAGTCAGTTAGTGTGGTCACACATCAGCAGTCATATTCCTGCCACAGCAGTGGTGATGTCTGTATAACAAACTAAAACTCAGACGAGTTCTGTCCCATTTAACACCTGCATACCGTCATTGACACTCTTCCCTCTTCTCTCGTCCTGTCTCTGTCTGTCTGTCTGTCTGTCTGTCTGTCTGTCTGTCTGTCTGTCTGTACGCTGAAGCCTTAGGATACCTCCCCTCACTCCTGCTTTCACTTTCCCCCTCCCTCTCTTAATACCACTTTCCCTCTGAGCTGCTGTCTTTCTGCCAATCAATGCACACGGGGCTGCAATGCAGTGAGTCCCGCGTGCGCCACAGCACAGAGAGAAGTGAAGCATGCTGGGTATAGAGTCTACAGACATGCATGTACGTGCCAGCCTGGGCAGAGAGGGGGAGGGGGAGCCAGAAATATGTTGAGTCAGGCAGACGGGACGACACAGCACTGCGCACAGCACATCAGAGAGAGAGAGAGAGAGAGAGAGAGAGAGAGAGAGAGGGCGATGCCACATGACAAGAATAACAAGATACTTTCATCAGAGAGAGAGAGAGTTAATGCGCTTGTGTGAGATGGTGTTTGTATGTGTGTGTGTGTGTGTGCGCACATCCACTCTTTATGTGTCACTGTGAGTTATGAGTGTGTAGGTGTAGTTTATAGAATGGGACATGACATTTGAATGCTTTTACTGCTCCTTCTAAATTTGTTGGAATGTGTTGTGGAAATTTGAATCAGGGCAGCACTCTGGGGCCTGGTGCTGATTACTTGTAGTAGCAGGCTGGAGTATTTGAATATGCAATACATGACAAGTACTGATACAATGATAGACAAGGACAGTCACACAAATGTAATACACAACGATACACAAACAATACAACAGCAGAAATTATGTGTGGGTTAGAGTGTGTCTGTGTGTGAGTGTGTTGTGTATTTGTGTCCCTTCACAGTCCCCGTCATTCCATGAGATGTAATAATCCGTTTTTAAAGGTAATTTTACTGTTTGCTTGAGTAATTGGAGACAGAAGGGAGTTCCATGCGATCATTGGTCTGTATAATACTGTGCGTTACCGTGAATTTGTTTTGTACTTAGGGAAGAGACCCCTGTTGACATGTCTTGCGGGTTATGTATGGATGTCTTAGCTGAATGTTATTTGATTATGCAGACAATCTGGAATATTCATCACAGTAATACTTCTCATAAAAACTAGGAGAGATGCAGTTAGTTTCCCGTCAAGCCTCAACCAGGAAAGACTGGCAGGCATGTTGTTGATGTTAGTGCTGTAGGTGCAGTTAACGGCAAGGTGTGCTGCTCTATTTTGAGCCAGCTGCAGCTTTGCTAGGTCTTTTTTTGCTGCACTTGACCATATTACCGGACAATAATCAACATGGGACAAGACCAGAGCCTGAACAACTAGTACAGTTGTTTTTTTGTGTAAAAAAGGCAGAGCATATTTTTATAACAAACACCCCATCGTCACAACAACTCTGTCAATATGACTTGACCATCCAATCCAATACCTTTTTATTTATTTCACCTTTATTTAACCAGGTAGGCCAGTTGAGAACAAGTTCTCGTTTACAACTGCGACCTGGACAAGATAAAGCAAAGCAGTGCAGCTGTATTCATTGACCTGGCCAAGGCTACGACTCTGTCAATCACCACATTCTTATCGGCAGGCTCAACAGCCTTGGTTTCTCAATGACTGCCTCGCCTGGTTCACACTGGTTCAGTGTGTCAACTCGGAGGGCCTGTTGTTGGGTTCAATTCTCGGGCTGACTCTCTTCTCTGTATACGTCAATGATGTCGCTCTTGCTGCTGGTGATTCCACCTCTATGCAGATGACACCATTCTGCATACATCTGGCCCTTCTTTGGACACTATGTTTACTAATCTCCAAGCGAGCTTCAATGCCATACAACTCTCCTTCCATAGCCTCCACTTGCTCTTAAATGCAAGTAAAACTAAATGCATGTTCTTCATCCGATCGCTACCACACCTGCCCGCCCATCCAGCATCACTACTCTGGACGGTTCGGACCTAGAATATGTGGACAACTACAAATACCTAGGTGTCTGGTTAGACTGTAAACTCTCCTTCCAGACTCACATTAAGCATCTCCAATCCAAAATTAATTCTAGAATCTGCTTCCTATTTCACAACAAAGCATCCTTCACTCACGCTGTCAAACATACCCTCGTAAAACTGACTATCCAACCAATCCTTGACTTCGGCAATGTCATTTAAAAAAAAACTCCAACACTCTACTCAGCAAATTGGATGCAGTCTATCACAGTGCCATCCGTTTTGTCACCAAAGCCCCATATGCTACCCACCACTACGACCTGTATGCTCTCGTTGGCTGGCCCTCGCTACATACTCGTTGCCAAACCCATTGGCTCCAGGTCATCTATAAGTCTTTGCTAGGTAAAGCCCCGCCTTATCTCAGCTCACTGGTCACCATAGCAGCACCCACCCGTAGCAGGCGCTCCAGCAGGTATATTTCACTGGTCACTCCCAAAGCCAATTCCTCCTTTGGCTGCCTTTCCTTCCAGTTCTCTAATGCCAACAAACTGCAAAAATCACTGAAGCTGGATACTCATATCTCCCTCACTAACTTTAAGGACCAGCTGTCAGAGCAGCTCACAGATCACTGCACCTGTACATAGCTCATCTGTAAATAGCCCATTCAACTACCTCATCCCCATACTGTTAGCTATTTTATTTATTTTGCTCCTTTGCACCCCATTATCTCTACTTGCACATTCATCTTCTGCACATCTATCACTCCAGTGTTTAATTGCTTTATTGTAATTATTTCACCACTATGGCCTAATTATTGCCTTACCTCCCTTATCCTACCCCATTTGCACACTCTGTATATAGACATTTCTATTGTATTATTGACTGTATGTTTGTTCATTCCATGTGTAACTATGTGTTGTTGTTTGTGACACACTGCTTTGCTTTATCTTGGCCAGAGCGCAGTTGTAAATGAGAACTTGTTCTCAACTAGACTACCTGGTTAAATAAAGGTGAAATAAAAAAAACGAATAATAAAATAATAACAACAACACAGATTTGTTGGGATAAACAAACGTATAGTCAATAACACAATAGAAAAATCTATGTACAGTGTGTGCAGATGTAGTAAGGTTAGGGATGTAAGGCAATAAATAGGCCATAGAGGTGAAATAATAAACAATGCCACTTCATATAATGTTTACATACCCTACATTACTCATCTCATATGTATATACTGTACTCTATACTGGAGGTCAACCGATTAATCGGAATGGACGATTAATTAGGGGCGATTTCAAGTTTTCATAAACACCTTTATTTAACTAGGCAAGTCAGTTAAGAACACGTTTTTATTTTCAATGACGGCCTAGGAACGGTGGGTTAACTGCCTTGCTCAGAGGCAGAACGACAGATTTTTACCTTGTCAGCTCAGGGATTCAATCTTGCAACCTTACGGTTTACTAGTCCAACGCTCTAACCACCTGCCTCACGAGGAGCCTGCCTGTTATGTGAATGCAGTAAGAAGCCAAGGTAAGTTGCTAGCTTGCATTAAACTTATCTTATAAAAAACAATCATTCAATCAACCATAATCACTAGTTATAACTACACATGGTTGATGATATTACTAGTTTATCTAGCGTGTCCTGCGTTGCATATAATCGATGCGGTGCACATTCGCGAAAAAGGACTGTCGTTGCTCCAACGTGTACCTAACCATAAACATCAATGCATTTCTTAAAATCAATACACAGAAGTATATATTTTTAAACCTGCATATTTAGCTAAAATAAATCCAGGTTAGCAGGCAATATTAACCAGGTGAAATTGTGTCACTTCTCTTGCGTTCATTGAATGCAGAGTCAGGTTATATGCAACCGTTTGGGCCACCTGGCTCATTGCGAACTAATTTGCCAGCATTTTACGTAATTATGACATAACATTGAAGGTTGGGCAATGTAAAATCAATATTTAGACTTAGGGATGCCATCCGTTCGATAAAAAATGGAACGGTTCCGTATTTCACTGACAGAATAAACATTTTGTTTTCGAAATGACACTTTCCGGATTCGACCATATTAATGACCTAAGGCTTGTATTTATGTGTGTTATTATGTTATAATTAAGTCTATGATTTGATAGAGCAGTCTGAGCGATGGTAGGCACAAGCAGGCTCGTAAGCATTCATTCAAACAGCACTTTCATGCGTTTTGCCAGCAGCTCTTCGCAATGCTTCAAGCATTGTGCTGTTTATGACTTCAAGCCAATCAATTCCCGAGATTAGGCTGGTGTAACCAATGTGAAATGGCTAGCTATTTAGCGGGGTGAGCACTAATAGCATTTCAAACGTCACACGCTCTGAGACTTTGAGTAGTTGTTCCCCTTGCTCTGCATGGGTAATGCTGCTTCGAGGATGACTGTTGTCGATGTCTTCCTGGTTCGAGCCCAGGTAGCGGCGAGGACAGGGATGGAAGCTATACTGTTACACTGGCAATACTAAAGTGCCTATAAGAACATCCAATAGTCAAAGGTATATGAAATACAAATCGTATAGAGAGAAATAGCCCTATAATTCCTATAATAACCAAAAACTTCTTACCTGGGAATATTGAAGACTCATGTTAAAAGGAACCACTAGCTTTCATATGTTCTGAGCAAGGAACTTAAACGTTAGCTTTCTTACATGGCACATATTGCACTTCTCCAACACTTTTTTTTTTGCATTATTTAAACCAAATTGAACATGTTTCATTATTTATTTGAGGCGAATTTGATTTTATTGATGTATTATATTAAGTTAAAATAAGTGTTCATTCAGTATTGCTGTAATTGCCGTTATTACAAATTAAAATTTAAAAAAATCCTCCGATAATCGGTATCGACGTTGAAAAATCATAATCGGTCGACCTCTACTCTATACCATCTACTGCATTAGCATTAACACTGGAGTGATAGATGTGCAGATGTTAATGTGCAAGTAGAGATACTGGGGTGCAAAAGAAAATTAAAAAAATAATAGTATGGGGATGAGGTAGTTGGGAATGCTATTTACAGATAGGCTGTGTACAAGTACAGTGATCGGTATGCTGCTCTGCCAGCTGATGCTTAAAGTTAGAGAGGGAGATATAAGACTCCAGCTTCAATAATTTTTGCAATTCGTTCCAGTCATTGGCAGCAGAGAACTGGAAGGAAAGGCAGCCAAAGGGGGTGTTGGCTTTGGGGATGACAAGTGAGATATACCTGCTGGAGCACATGCTACGCGTGGGTGTTGCTATGGTGACCAGTGAGCTGAGATAAGGCTGGGCTTTACCAAGCAAAGACTTATAGATGATTTGGAGCCAGTGGGTTTGGCGACGGAGGGCCAGCCAGCGAGAGCATACAGGTCGCAGTGGTGGGTAGTATATGGCGCTTTGGTGACAAAACGGATGGCACTGTGATAGACTACATTGAATTTGCTGAGTAGAGTGTAGAGATACCTCAGAGTTTAGCTTCCTCAACCTGCTCAATGGTTAACCCTTCATGCACAACGCCAGTTGAGATTTAGGTCTTAGAGAATGTTTTGAGCCAAATGCATGCTTTTAGTTTTAGATGTACAGTATTTAAGACCAGTTTATTACTAATCACCCATTCTGATACTGACTATAACTCCTTACTTAGAATTTCAGTGAGCTCACTGGCTTTGGGTGCTGACATGTAGAGTGTGGAATCATCTGCATACATAGTCATTCTAGCTTTGTGTAAGACCAGTGGCAAATCATGTAAAAATAGAGAAGAGTAACAGCCCAAGGTAACTGCCCTGTGGTACACTGCACTGTACACATCTGATGTTGCAGTAGCTTCCATTGAAGAAAACTCTCTGGGTTCTATTGGAAAAATAACTTTCCAACCATGTGATGGCAGGTGATGTAAAGCCATAGCAAGTGAGTTTCTTCAATAACATCAAAGGCTGCATTGAAATCTAACAATACAGTTCCAACTATCATCTTATTATCCAGTTATTTTAACCAATCATCTGTCATCTGAGTCAGTGCAGTACAAGTTGAGTGCCATTCTCTATATGCATGCTGAAAGCCAGTAGTTAACTGAAAAATAGCATTGTATTTGGACAGAGATAGGCATAATATGGAGAAAAAAATAAGTAAAATACAAACATTGTTTAGCTAATAGAATCCAATAATCAGGCACTTGTGAGTTTCAGTTGGTGTATGTGTGTGTGATGTTGGACTGAAGCTACTGACCCGGAAGTTTGTCTTTCTCTCTCACCCAGGCTTTTGGGAGGGAGGGTGGACAATGAGCTTGTCGTAGCAGATTTATGTCCCAGATTTATGTCCCCATGTTCTCTGGCAGCTTTCATAGCTGGGATATGTTATTTCCACCTCTGGCGCACAGCTTCAGAGAAGTCCTCGTTGAGGAAGATGTTGGTTCCTCTCAAGTTCTTGGCTCTCTCAATTAACAGTCTGTCATGCCCTGACCATAGATTGCTTTGTATGTTTCTATTTTTTGTTTGGTCAGGGTGTGATGTGGGTGGACACTCTGTTTGTATGTCTAGGTTTTGTATTTCTATGTTTTGGCCGGTTATGGTTCTCAATCAGGGACAGCTGTCTTTCGTTGTCTCTGATTGATAACCATACTTAGGTAGCCTGTTTTCCCACGGTTAGTTGTGGGTGGTTATTTTCTGTTTAGTGTTGGTTGCACCTTGCAGAACTGTTTCGGCTATTCTTTTGTGATTTTGTATACAGTGTTCAGTCAGTTACATTGCATTTTGGTCCAATGACTCTCCTTCTCCGACGAAAGCCGTTACAGAACCACCCACCACCAAAGGACCAAGCAGCATGGTAAGGAAGAGCAGCACTATCTGGAGAAATGGACATGGGAGGAGATACTGGACGTTAAGGGACCCTGGGCACAGGCTGGGGAGTATCGCCGTCCGCAGGAGGAACTGGAGGCAGCTGGGGAGTATTGCCGTCCGCAGGAGGAACTGGAGGCAGCTAAGGCTGAGCGGCAACACTACGAGGAGTTGGCACGGTAGCGCAACAGGCACGAGAGGCAGCCCCAAAATTATTTTTGGGGGGTGGCACACGAGGAGATTGGCGGAGTCAGGCGAGAGACCTGAGCCAACTCCCCGTGCTTACCGGAAGCAGCGTGGTACTGGTCAGACACCGTGTTATGCGATGAAGCGCACGGTGTCGCCAGTGCGCGCTCATAGCCCGGAGGGCTATATGCCAGCCCCCCGCAAGTGCCATGCGAGAGTGGGCATCCAGCCAGGGTGGATTGTGCCAGTTCAGCGCGTTTGGTCTCCGGGGGCGCCGTTTCGGTCCAGGGTATCCTGCGCCGGCTCTTTGTACTGTGTCTCCGGGCGTTGGGAGGGTGCAGTTCACCCTATGCCTGCGCTCCCCCCTTGCCGTGCGAATGTGGGCATTGAGCCTAAAGGAGAGGTGCAAGCTGTATGCAGAAGATATTCAGTGCTCCCCCACAGCCCGGTTCGACCTGTGCCTGCACTATGGAGGGTCCGGGCTAAAGTGGTCATTCAGCCTGGAGGAGTGGTGCCAAGGCTGCGTACCAGAGATCGAGTGCTCCCCCACAGCCCGGTCCATCCGGTGCCTCCTCCACGCACCAGGCCTTCTGTAGGTCTCCCCAGCCTGGTGGGCCCTGTGGCCCGATATAGCCGTCTGTAGCGCAGGTTTTGTCCTGTTGCTGTAACAATTGCTTGTAGACATATTTTGTTGATTTAAAAGATCACGAACCAGTGATAGGGAAACACTGTCCTCTCCATTACTCCAACCTTCTTTAACTTTGGACGGCATGATGGTAGCAACGTTGGCTTACGCTGGAACTCCACACAATTCCTGCCAGCAACGTCCCAGCAAGAAATGCAAACTTGCAGTGTATTCGAGTTTCAAAAATGATCTAAAGTTTGTTATTTCCACTATGAAATTTCAGGCTTGATTTGCCCTCACGAAAAATGTATCAACCCCTACAAAAATGTCCATTAATTATAATCCACATAATAATTAAACATTTGTTGCTGCAGGATTATTTTCCTGCTGTAGCAAACTGGCTCAAATTAAGATCCTACATATGTAGGCTTAACACAATATATGTTTTAATGCATATAGTGCAGCAGCACCTTTCAATGTTTATAATGTGTGTTATTCTATATCCCTTCGAGGATAGATACAAGTCAATTCAAATTCTATACAATGTTAAACAGAGGCAAACATAGACTAAACAGCTTTCCAGCACAAAGTCTAGTCACTGCTATAATAGTGAAGCTATACATTCTCAATATGTGTCACACCCTGATCTGTTTCACCTGTCTTTGGGATTGTCTCCACCCCCCTCCAGATGTAGCTCATCTTCCCCACTATCCCCTGTGTATTTATACCGGTGTCCTCTGTTTGTCTGTTGCCAGTTCGTCTTGTTTGTCAAGTCAACCAGCGTTTTTTGCATCAGCACCTGCTTTTCCCCAGTCTCTCTTTTCTTGTCCTCCTGGTTTTGACCCTTGCCTGTCCTGACCCTAAACCCGCCCACTTGACCATTCTGCTTGCCCCTGACCCTCTGCCTGCCCGCCGTCCTGTACTTTTGCTCCGCCTCTGGATTACCGACCTCTGCCTGACCTGACCCTAAACCCGCCCACTTGACCATTCTGCTTGCCCCTGACCCTCTGCCTGCCCGCCGTCCTGTACTTTTGCTCCGCCTCTGGATTACCGACCTCTGCCTGACCTGACCCTGAGCCTGCCTGCCAGTCCTGTACCTTTGCCCCTGTTGCTGAAATAAACATTGTTACTTCGACTCGGTCTGCATCTGAGTCTTATCTTTATCCTGATAATATGAACAATCCCTCTCTATAAATATTCAGATACTGCAGTTGTTCTCATGTCTAAAGTTTAACAGACAACAGATTCCATGGACATTGTTGAGACGGTCGGCTCCATGGCAACAGTTCTACCAATGGGGAGAGAGCCTCAGCTCTCAGTCTGAGAGGAGCATTATGGTATGCATTGAGAGAGAAGTGTGAGAGAGAGAGACAGAGATAGAGAGAGTGAAAGAGAAAGATAGAAAGGAGGAACAAGGGAGAGGTGTCTGAGTGCTTATCGCTGCCTACAATACAACGTAAGGCTTTGCTTGACTACTCCCCAGGGAGAAGTTGTCTGTGCAAAGTCAATGTCAGATCATTTATTTTTGTCGTTGGAATCGTTTTGTGACCTACGGCTTGTGTAATATGCATACAGTGATTTGTTTGTTGTTGGTGTGGATATTGTTTCGTTTTTTTTGTTCAAGGCTTTCTTAGCTGTCTCTAAGCTCTCGTTATCATCACAATGGCTACATATACAGCACAACGTACAGTGTAAACGTACAGAGCATAACACATTTATCATATTCATACAACAAAACATCCATATATTCCCTAACTAGTCTGGTGCATAGCCTTATAGTTATTGTAGTAACTAACTACTATTTCTCTCAACCATTACACTCACATCTCAACCACCCTCCACTTGAGTCTCTCAACACAGGTTTCTGACAGTGTACTCCTAGGGAGTAAAATCAGTAGAGGGACTGCCAGTGAGTGCGCTAATGGACTCCAAGTGGGCGTAGGAGCTAAACAAACAAACATTCACAGCAGCCCCACTGACAATGAATACAGCATGAGAGAGAGGGGATGGAGGATGACAAAGGGAGAGAGAGAAAGAGAGAGGGGGTGGGACAGGGGAGACAGCGAGAGGTAGGTAAAAAGGGGGACAGAGTGACAGAGGCAGAGACATAAAAAGAGAAACAGACAGAGAAAATGACCTAGGTGAAGAGAGAGATAACACAAAAAATGCCATTAGAGTGCTTGAAGAAGACTGCAGTAGAGAACTTAGTATTACATTAGAGAATTGTGCAGGTTATTGTGTGTGAGTGTGTGTGTGTGTGTGTGTGTGTGTGTGTGTGTGTGTGTGTGTGTGTGTGTGTGTGTGTGTGTGTGTGTGTGTGTGTGTGTGTGTGTGTGTGTGTGTGTGTGTGTGTGTGTGTGTGTGTGTGTGTGTGTGTGTGTGTGTGTGTGTGTGTGTGTGTGTGTGCTAACATGAGCATGTGTATCGAGGGCAGCATAAGTCCCATGTGATCTAATAACAGCTACAGTAAGATAACAGTCATTGTCACTGAGTCTATATTATAGACCAGGGGTGCTCAACTATTACCCTATGAGGCCTGCTGGTTTTCTGATCGACTTGATAGTTAATTGCACCCACATGGTGTCCCATGTTTAAATCAGTCCCTGATTAGAGGGGAACAATGAAAAAATGCAGTGGAATTGGCTTCGAGGTCCAAAGTTGACTTTGAGGGTCATAGACCTTGTGCGAATCAGGTGCTCGAATAAACTCACAAATACACTACATGACCAAAAGTATAACAGCCTCCACTCTTGTGGGACGGCTTTCCACTAGATGTTGGAACATTGCTGTGGGGACTTGCTTCCATTCAGCTACAAGAGCATTAGTGAGGTCTGGCACGGATATTGGGCGATTATGCCTGGTTCGCAGTCTGCGTTCCAATTCATCCCAAAAGTGTTTGATGGGGTTGAGGTCAGGTCTCTGTGCAGGCCAGTCAAGTTCTTCCACACCGATCTCAACAAACCATTTCTGTATGGACCTCGCTTTGTGCACAGGGGAATTGTCATGAATAAACAGGAAAAGGCCCTTCCCCAAACTGTTGACACAAAGTTGGAAGCACAGAATCGTCTAGAATATCTATGTTGTAGCGTTAAGATTTCCCTTCACTGGAACTAAGAGGCCTAATCCAAATCAACTGCCCCAGACCATTATTTCTCCTACACAAAAACGTTACATTTGGCACTATGCATTCTGTGAGCTTGTGTGGCCTACCACTTCGCAGCTGAGCCGTTGTTGCTTCTAGACGTTTCCACAGGGCAGACATTTGACTAACTGACTTGTTGGAAAGGTGGCATCCTATGACGGTGCCAGTGTTTGTCTATTGAGATTGCATGGCTGTGTGCTTGATTTTATACACCAGTCAGCAATGGGTGTGGCTGAAATAGCCAAATTCACTCATTTGAAAGGTGTCCACATACTTTTGGCGACGTAGTGTATGTAAATTATTCCATGGTCAAATATATAAGGCATTCAAGGGGAGACCGTCAAAAGATTCCTTTAGCATTATGATCTTTATAAGATCTATATTAATACATTATCAAAGAAGGCTTATGTATTCTTAGTGATTGTAAAACTGCAGGAACAATATAATCTAGTGTGATGGAAAATGTTATTGTGTGAAGAGAGCCTTGAAAATGTTAATAGTTTTTTTGTGTCATAAATAATCCTTGGCTCCTGCCTGTGCTTGGTAAAGATATGAGAGGGGGCGACATGACCCCCTCCTTAGGACCATCTGGCAGAACTCCCAGAATATGTTCTATAAGTTAATATAGGAGACAGTGCCAGACACATGCAGGAACTAACCCTATGAATCATGCCCATGTAACTTGTCTGTGTAAGCAGTATATAAGAGATCTAACAGGCCTGCCCCAAAGGAGCTCACTTCAGACCAGGTACTTTATGCATCTAAGTTTGACTGTGCCCTCTCCAGCTTGCTGTTAATAAACAATGATTCATTTAAGATTGACTTCGAGAGTCCCTGTGTAGAATTTCCACGACACTAGCGTCAATATCCTCTAATAGCAATCTAGCCAGGGACACAAACGTTTGCTGTTCTAATCAGCAAACCTGCTGATTAGGAGGTCCTGTGACTATATTTTCAACAAGCAACTATCAGGAAATAACACTGATGAAATGTTTTCACACTTTGACAGTGTTTGTTTCATCAGCTGTTGTACGTCATGATACAAAACACAAGGAAAATCATTTTGACTGCACTGGGCCTTTAAGGACAGTGGGGTCAACACTACAGACTCGGGCCTGCAGAATGTTACTGTCTCATACAGGGATGTAGTTTCCACTCGGTCTGAGGTAATGGGAGGTGTGTGTGTGTGTGTGTGTGTGTGTGTGTGTGTGTGTGTGTGTGTGTGTGTGTGTGTGTGTGTGTGTGTGTGTGTGTGTGTGTGTGTGTGTGTGTGTGTGTGTGTGTGTGTGTGTGTGTGTGTGTGTGTGTAAGAGAGGTGGCGATAAAGTGTAGCATGTATGCATGTGTAATATAGTAAGTTAGTGTGAGTTTGAAAGAGAGAGCGAGAGAGAATGTAGGCGTGTGCCTGAGTGTGCTCTTGTTTGTGTACAGTATGACACAGAGAGAGAGGAACAAGTGTAGGCGTGTGTATGTGTGTGTGAGTGTGTGTGTGTGTGTGTGTGTGTGTGTGTGTGTGTGTGTGTGTGTGTGTGTGTGTGTGTGTGTGTGTGTGTGTGTGTGTGTGTGTGTGACAGAATTGGGTACATCCTCTGCAAGGTAAGAGGACTCTATAACTCAATCTACAAAAAAAAACTCTGCTGTGTTCCTGTGCCATTGAGTCACCTGTTTTTAAGGACAGAACGCCCTGATTCTATATGAGTCAGCAGAAGAGAGGGGGAGAGAGAAAGGGAGAGAGAAATGAGATTAGCAAAACACAGAGATACATGGTATATGAAGGGAAAGTGAGTGAGTGAGAGAGAGAGAGAGAGAGAAAAGAGGGAAAAAGAGAGAAAAAGAGAGGGAAGAGGCACATAGTGATGAATGAGAAAGACTCAAACTGTAGTAGGCTAAATGCAGTCTCGAAATTGAAAAGTGATTGAGTGAGAGGTGCGAAAAAGAGAGAGAGAGAGAGAGAGAGAGAGTGAAAGACAGAAAACATGCTAGTCAGGTCAGCAGAGCACATACATAACCTCCATTCTCAGCTGAGTGAATTACTGTACGTCATGTGATGCACGTCTGACATTAGAGTGGGGCAACATGGCTGCTGATGCGCAAAGTGAAAGGAGGACACATCATTCAGCATCACCGGTCACTGTCGGCACACCAAAACATACACAACACCCTCAGTATACTTCTGAACTGGAGCACAGAGAATTGGTTGCAGATAAACTACTGTAAACCTGCAGGAAGTATTGAATTCCATATCCAGCAAGCTCTATTATATAACCTACAGATTTTCCATGATAAGGACTTGGCAAACTTCTGCTGTACTTTGCTGTGGGTCCACCCATGCCTCTAAAAATATACTGAACAAAAATATAAACACATCATGTAAAGTGTTGGTCCCTTATTTCATGAGCAGAAATAAAATATCCCAGAAATGTTCCATACACACAAAAATCGTATTTCTCTTATTTCTCTCAGACTTCCACAAATGTGTTTATATCCTTGTAAGTGAGCATTTCTTCTTTGCCAAGATAATCCATCCATCTGACAGGTGTGGCATATCAAGAAGCGGATTAAACAGCATGATCATTACAAAGTTGCACCTTGTGCTGGGGACAAAAGGCCACTCTAAAATGTGCAGTTTTGTCACATAACACAATGCTACAGATGTCTCAAGTTTTGAGGGAGCATGCAACTGGCATGCTGACTACAGGAATGTCCACCAGAGGTGTTGTCAGAGAATGTAATGTTCATTTCTCTACCACAAGCCGCCTCTAACGTCGTTTTAAAGAATTTGGCAGTACATCCAACCGGCCTCACAAACGTAGACAACGTGTACCACGCCAGACCATGACCTCCACATCCAGCTTCTTTACCTGAGTGATCGTCTGAGACCAGCCACCCAGACAGCTGATGAAACTGAGTAGTATTTTTCTGAAATAAAGCTCTTTTGTGGGGAAAAACTCATCCTGATTGACTGGGCCTGGCTCTCCAGTGGGTGGGCCTACACCCTGTCAGGCCCACCCATGGCTGCGCCCCTGCTCAGTCACGTTAAATCTATAGATTAGGGCCTAAGTAATTTATTTCAATTGACTGTGTCACACCCTGGTCGAAATATATTATGTTTATTCTTCATTTATTCGGTCAGGCCAGGGTGTGACATGGGTTATTGTGGTGTGTTTTTGTCTTGGGGTTTTGTGGGAGGTCTAGCGTTAGTCTATGGCTACCCGAGGCGGTTCTCAATCAGAGTCAGGTGATTATCGTTGTCTCTGATTGGGAACCATATTTAGGCAGCCATATTCTTTGAGTGTTTCGTGGGTGATTGTTCCTGTCTCTGTGTTTAGTTTCACCAGACAGGCTGTATAGTTTTTTCACGTTTCCGTCTGTTGTTTTTGTTCATGTTCAGTTATTTCATGTCTAGTCTACTTTCATTCAATAAACATGAGTAACCATCACGCTGCATTTTGGTCCGCTCCTCCTTCAACAGAAGAAAGCCGTTACAGAATCACCCACCACAACAGGACCAAGCGGCGTGGTAACAGGCAGCAGGTGCAGCGAAAGGAGGAATGGACATGGGAGGACGAATTGTTTGGAGAAGGACCCTGGGATCAGCCTGGAGAATATCGCCGTCCCAAAGAAGAACTGGAGGTGGCGAGAAATGAGAGGCTTTGGTATGAGGAGAAGCAACAGCGGCAGCAGGAGCAACAATATCGGGACTACACTACTTGGGAGGAAATAGACAGGTGGGCGGTCGACCCAGGGAGAGTGCCGGAGCCCGCCTGGGATTCACTGGAGCAGTGCGAAGAAGGTTATAGAAGAATGGAAATGGCGAAGCAGGGAGTATGGCTACGCCAGGTAGGAGACCTGCGCAAACTTCCTGTGCTTACCGGGGGGCAAAAGAGACCGGGCAAACACCGTGTTATGCTGTGGAGCGCACGGTGTCTCCAGTGCGGGTGCATAGCCCGGTGCGGTACATACCAGCTCCTCGTATTAGCCGGGCTAGAGTGGGCATTGAGCCAGGTAAAGTTGGGCAGGCTCGGTGCTCAAGAGCTCCAGTGCGCCTGCACGGTCCGGTCTATCCAGTGCCACCTCCACACACTAGTCCTCCGGTGGCAGCTCCCCGCACCAGGCTTCCTGTGCGTGTCCTCGGCCCAGTACCACCAGTGCCAGCACCACGCATCAGGCCTACAGTGCGCCTCGCCTCTCCAGCGCTACCGGAGCCTTCCTCCTCTCCTGCGCTGTCGGAGCCGCTCGCCTCTCCAGCCCTGCCGGAGTCTCCCGCCTGTTCAGCGCAGCCCGAGCCTTCCTCCTCTCTTGCGCTGCCGGAGTCTCCCGCCTGTTTAGCGCAGCCAGAGCCTTCCTCCTCTCCTGCGCTGCCGGAGCCTCCCGCCTGTTCAGCGCTGTCGGAGCCTTTCTCCTCTACAGCTCTGTTGGAGTCTCTCGCCTGTTTAGCGCAGCCCAAGCTGTCAGTCTGTATGGAGCAGCCAGAGCTGTCAGTCTGCATGGAGCAGCCAGAGCTGTCAGTCTGCATGGAGCAGCCAGAGCTGTCAGTCTTCATGGAACAGCCAGAGCTGTCAGTCTGCATGGAGCAGCCGGAGCTGCCAGTCTGCATGGAGCTGCCAGTCTGCAAGGAGCTGCCAGTCTGCAAGGAGCTGTCAGTCTGCAAGGAGCTGTCAGTCTGCAAGGAGCTGTCAGTCTGCAAGGAGCTGCCAGTCTGCATGGAGCTGTCAGTCTGCATGGAGCAGCCAGAGCTGCCAGTCTGCAAGTAGCCGCCAGAGCTGTCAGTCTACATGGAGCAGCCAGAGCTGCCAGTCAGCATGGAGCAGCCAGATCCATCAGTCAGCCAGACTCTTCCAGATCTGCCAGTCAGCCAGACTCTTCCAGATCTGCCAGTCAGCCAGACTCTTCCAGATCTGCCAGTCAGCCAGACTCTTCCAGATCCGCCAGTCAGCCAGACTCATCCAGATCTGCCAGTCAGCCAGACTCTTCCAAATCTGTCAGTCAGCCAGACTCTTCCAAATCTGTCAGTCAGCCAGACTCTTCCAGATCTGCCAGTCAACCAGACTCTTCCAGATGTGCCAGTCAGCCAGGATCTGCCAGAACCGTCAACCAGCCAGGATCTGCCGGATCCAACTACCTGGCTGAGCTTCCTCTCAGTGCTGGGCTTCCTCTCAGTGCTGGGCTTCCTCTCAGTGCTGGGCTTCCTCTCAGTGCCGGGCTTCCTCTCAGTACCGAGCTTCCTCTCAGTACCGAGCTTCCTCTCAGTACCGAGCTTCCTCTGTCCCGAGCTGTCCCTCTGTCCCGAGCTGTCCCTCTGTCCCGAGCTGCCCCTCTGTCCCGAGCTGCCCCTCTGTCCCGAGCTGCCCCTCAGTCCCGAGCTGCCCCTCAGTCCAGTGGGGTTCTGGGTGAGGACTACTAGGCCATGGTCGGCGGCGAATGTGCCTAGGAAGTGAGGAGGGGGGACTAAGACATTTATAGAGTGGGTTCCACGTCCCGCGCCGGAGCCGGAGCCGCCACCATCGACAGACACCCACCCGGACCCTCCCTATTGTTTTGATGTGCGTCCGGGAGTCATTACATTACATTTACATTTACAGTCCGCACCTTAGGGGGTGGGGGGGTTCTGTCACGCCCTGGTCGAAATATATTATGTTTATTCTTCATTTATTCTGTCAGGCCAGGGTGTGACATGGGTTATTGTGGTGTGTTTTTGTCTTGGGGTTTTGTGGGAGGTCTAGCGTTAGTCTATGGCTGCCTGAGGCGGTTCTCAATCAGAGTCAGGTGATTATCGTTGTCTCTGATTGGGAACCATATTTAGGCAGCCATATTCTTTGAGTGTTTCGTGGGTGATTGTTCCTGTCTCTGTGTTTCGTTTCACCAGACAGGCTGTATAGTTTTTTCACGTTTCCGTCTGTTTTTGTTCATGTTCAGTTATTTCACGTCTAGTCTACTTTCATTCAATAAACATGAGTAACCACCACGCTGCATTTTGGTCCGCTCCTCCTTCAACAGAAGAAAGCCGTTACAGACTGATATCCTGATGTGAAGTGTAACTCAGTAAAGTCAATGAAATTGTTGCATGTTGCGTTTAAATTTTGGTTCAGTGTAATTTTATTGTTTCCACTTGCTTTCCACAGACACAGCTAGACACGCAGGTATGGCACTTTCCACAAACACACAGCTAGACACGCAGGTATGGCACTTTCCACAAACACACAGCTAGACACTCAGGTATGGCGCTTTCCATAAACACACAGCTAGACACGCAGGTATGGCTCTTTCCATAAACACACAGCTAGACACTCAGGTATGGCGCTTTCCACAAACACACAGCTAGACACTCAGGTATGGCACTTTCCATAAACACACAGCTAGACACTCAGGTATGGCACTTTCCACAAACACACAGCTAGACACGCAGGTATGGCACTTTCCACAAACACACAGCTAGACACGCAGTTATGGCTCTTTCCATAAACACACAGCTAGACACACAGGTATGGCGCTTTCCATAAACACACAGCTAGACACGCAGTTATGGCGCTTTCCACAAACACACAGCTAGACACGCAGGTATGGCACTTTCCACAAACACACACACAGCTAGACACTCAGGTATTATGCTAGCGCACTTTCCACAAACACACAGACACGCAGGTATGACACACACAGCTAGACACGCAGGTAGGCTAGACACGCAGGTATGGCACTTTCCACAAACACAGCAGCTATGACACTCAGGTATGGCGCTTTCCACAAACACACAGCTAGACACGCTAGACACGTTATGGCTCTTTCCATAAACACACAGCTTTCCACAAACACACAGCTAGACACACAGGTATGGCGCTTTCCATAAACACACAGCTAGACACGCAGTTATGGCGCTTTCCACAAACACACAGCTAGACACGCAGGTATGGCGCTTTCCACAAACACACAGCTAGACACGCAGGTATGGCGCTTTCCACAAACACACAGCTCGACACTCAGTTATGGCGCTTTCCACAAACACACAGCTAGACACGCAGGTATGGCGCTTTCCACAAACACACAGCTAGACACTCAGTTATGGCGCTTTACACAAACACACAGCTAGACACGCAGTTATGGCGCTTTCCATAAACACACAGCTAGACACTCAGGCAAGAATGCACGCACGCACACACACACACACACACACACACACACACACACACACACACACACACACACACACACACACACACACACACACACACACACACACAGACAGACAGAATCTCACGTTAGTGGTTTACCAGAATTGGCTAGGTATTATAGCAGTTACACCCCCCACACTCCACATACACGTGAACTCAAATAACATGTCAACTTAAATAATTACTGGAAGCCCCTGAGCAGTCCTCTCAAAGGAGGTGTCTTTTCCTATAGACCTAGTAATAAACAGCATAGACAAAGACTTTATATATTATATTTACATGTGATTGACCTTCAGTGAGTTTACTTAAAAGAGGGAGAGTCGTGGGTCTCCACGTAATCTCGGTTAACCCAGAACTAAAATCTCTCATCCTTTGGTCAGATACTTGATGTTTACGTAAACATTGAGCATCTGACCAAATTATACAACATTTTTAACCGAGATTACATGTTAACCGAGATTACATGGAGACCTGTCCATCCATGAGAGATTAGTCTCCATGCATGATAGGATTCATAATAAGTGAATTGATTGTGGCAGCCCTTTTTAAATCTCTTTAAATGTGTATTGCTGTAATCACTAAAATACTATGTAGTATGTCAAATCAAATCAAATTAGTAAGTAATCTAACAAATTCACGATGACTACCTTATACACACACATGTGTAAAGGGATGGAAAAATAATATGTACATATAAATCTATGGATGGCCGTGCGGCATAGGCAAGATGCAGTAGATGGTACAGAATACAGTATATAAACTCAGCAAAAAAAGTAACGTCACTTTTTCAAGACACTGTCTTTCAAAGATAATTCGTAAAAATCTAAATAACTTCACAGATCTTCATTGTAAAGGGTTTAAACACTGTTTCCCATGCTTGTTCAATAACCTATAAAACAATTAATGAACATGCACCTGTGGAACAGTCGTTAAGACACTAACAGCTTACAGACGGAAGGCAATTGAGGTCACAGTTATGAAAACAGGACTAAACAGGCCTTTCTACTGACTCTGAAAAACGCCAAAAGAAAGATGCCCAGGGTCCCTGCTCATCTGCGTGAACATGCCTTAGGCATGCTGCAAGGAGGCATGAGGACTGTAGATGTGGACAGGGATACAAATTGCAATGTCCGTACTGTGAGACGCCTAAGACAGTGCTACAGGGAGACAGGATGGACAACTGATTGTCCTCGCAGTGGCAGACCACGTGTAACAACACCTGCACAGGATTGTACATCCGAACATCACACCTGCATGACATGTGCAGGATGGCAACAACAACTGCCCGAGTTACACCAGGAACACACAATCCCTCCATCAGTGCTCAGACTGTCCGCAATAGGCTGAAAGAGGCTGAACTGAGGGCTTGTAGGCCTGTTGTAAAGGCAGGTCCACACCAGACATCACCAGCAACAACGTCGCCTATGGGCACAAACCCACCGTCCCTGGACCAGACAGGACTGGCAAAAAGTGCTCTTTACTGACAAGTCGCAGTTTTGTCTCACCAGGGGTGATGGTCGGATTCGCGTTTATCGTTGAAGGAATGAGCGTTACACTGAGGCCTGTACTCTGGAGCGGAATCGATTTGGAGGTGGAGGGTCCGTCATGTCCTGGGGCGGTGTGTCACAGAAACATCGGACTGAGCTTGTTATCATTGCAGGCAATCTCAAAGCTGTGCATTACAGGAAAGACATCCTCCTCCCTCATGTGGTACCCTTCCTGCAGGCTCATCCTGACATGGCCCTCCAGCATGACAATGCCACCAGCCATACTGCTCGTTCTGTGTGTGATTTCCTGCAAGACAGGAATGTCAGTGTTCTGCCATGGCCAGCGAAGAGCTCGGATCTCAACCCCAGTGAACATGTCTGGATCGGAGGGCTAGGGCCATTCCCCCCAGAAATGTCTGGGAACTTGCAGGTGTCTTGGTAGAAGAGTGGGGTAACATCTCACTGCAAAAACTGGCAAGTCTGGTGCAGTCCATGAGGAGGAGATACACTGCAGTACTTAATGCAGCTGGTGGCTACACCAGATACTGACTGTTACTTTTGATTTTGAACCCCCCCCTTTGTTCAGGGACACATTATTCCATTTATGTTAGTCACATGTCTGTGGAACTTGTTCAGTTTATGAATCAGTTGTTGAATCTTGTTATGTTCATACAAATATTTACACATGTCAAGTTTGCTGAAAATAAACGCAGTTGGCAGTGAGAGGCAGTTTCTTTTTTTGCTGAGTTTACATATGAGAAGAGTAATGTTGAAACGGATGTCGTCCTCCTCTTCTGAGGAGGAGTAGCGAGAAGGATCGGAGGACCAATGCGCAGCGTGGTAAGTGTTCATGATGTAAACTTTAATAGATAAAAATGAACACTAAAATACAAAACAATAAAGTGAACGAATGAAAACCAAAACAGTCCTGTCTGGCGACACACACAAAGACAGAAAATAAACACCCACCACTCAAAAGTGAAACCAGGCTACCTACCGTATGATTCTCAATCAGGGACAACGATTGACAGCTGCCTCTGATTGAGAACCATACTAGGCCGATCACAGAAATCCCAAAGAGAAAAACGAACATAGACAACCCACCCAACTCACGCCCTGACCATACCAAAACAAAGATATAATAACAGAACTAAGGTCAGAACGTGACAAATGTAGGATATGTATACATTATTAAAGAGGCTTTATTTAAAGTGACAGTGATAACTTCATTAAATCCATGTTAGTACAATGATGTAGTAAGAATTATACTACTTCTTTGACTTAATGTAAAGTGTTACCACGTCTTTCATTGATATATCTATAGCACATTTCCTACCCTACTGACTACACACAGTTAACAGTCAAGACACCATTTATTTGATTTCACCTTTATTCAACCGGGTAGGCTAGTTGAGAACAAGTACTCATTTACAACTGCGGCCTGACCAAGTTAAAGCAAAGCAGTGCGACAAAAACAACAGCACAGAGTTACACATGGGATTAACAAACGTACAGTCAATAATACAATAGAAAAAGTCTATATACAGTGTGTGCAAATGGGGTAGGATAAGGGAGGTAATAATAATAATAATAGAATAATATGGGGATGAGGTAGATGAGGTAGTTGGGTGTGCTATTTACAGATTGGCTGTGTACAAGTGTTGGCTTTGGGGATGACCAGTGAAATGCTGGAACGCATGCTAAGTGTGGGTCTTGCTATGGTGACCAGTGAGCTGAGATAAGGCGGGGCTTTACCAAGCAAAGACTTATTGATGACCTAGAGCCGGTGGGTTTGGGGATGGGTATGTAGTGAGGACCAGCCAACGAGAGCATACAGGTCGCAGTGGTGGGTAGTATATGGGGCTTTGGTGATACAACGGATGGCACTGTGATAGACTACATCCAGTTTGCTGAGTAGAGTGTTGGGGGCTATTTTGTAAATGACATCGCCAAAGTCAAGGATCGGTAGCATAGTCAGTTTTACAAGGGTATGTTTATCGGCATGATGAAGGATGCTTTGTTGCAAAATAGGGTAGCCGATGCTAGATTTAATTTTGGATTGGAGATGCTTAATGTGAGTCTGGAAGGAGAGTTTCCAGTCTAACCAGACACCTAGGTATTTGTAGTTGTCCATATATTCTTGATCCGAACCGTCCAGAGTAGTGATGCTAGTAGGGTGGGAGGGTGCAGGCAGCAATCAGTTGAAGAGCATGCACTTAGTTTTACTAACATTTAAAAGCAGTTGGAGGCCACGGAAGGAGTGTTGTATGGCGTTGAAGCTCGTTTGGAGGTTTGTTAGCACAGTGTCCAAAGAAGGGCCAGATGTATACAGAATGGTGTCGTATGCGTGGAGTAGGATCAGAGAATCACCAGCAGCAAGAGCGATATCAATGATATATACAAAGAAGAGAGTCGGCCCGAGAATTGAACCCTGTGGCACCCCCATAGAGACTGCCAGAGGTCTGGACAACAGGCCCTCCGATTTGACACACTGAACTCGATCTGAGAAGTAGCTGGTGAACCAGGTAAGGCAGTCATTTGAGAAGCCAAGGTTATTGAGTCTGCCGATTTCTACAGAGTCAAAAGCCTTGGTCAGGTCAATGAAGACGGCTGCACAGTACTGTCTTTTATCGATGGCGGTTATGATATCATTTAGAACCTTGAGCGTGGCTGAGGTGCACCCATGACCAGCTCGGAAACCAGATTGCATAGTGGAGAAGGTACGGTGGGATTCGAAATGGTCGGTGATCTTTTTATTAACTTGGCTTTCTAATATTTTATTAGGGCAGGGCAGGATGGATATAGGGCTATAACGGTTTTGGTCTAGAGTGTCTCCCCATTTGAAGAGGGGGATGACCGCGGCAGCTTTCCAATCTTTGGGGATCTCAGACGATACGAAAGAGAGATTGAATAGGCTAGTAATAGGGGTTGCAACAATTTTGGCAAATAATTTTAGAAATAGAGGTTCCAGATTGTCTAGCCCAGCTGATTTGTACAGGTCCAGATTTTGCAGGTCTTTCAGAACATCAGCTGTCTGCATTTGTGTGAAGGAGAAGTGGGGGGAGTAAGATTCGGCAGGGGGTGCTGAGATGTTGGCAGGGGTAGGGGTAGGGGTAGCCAGGTGGAAAGCATGGCCAGTCATGGAAAAATGCTTATTGAAATGATCGAGTATCGTAGATCTATCGGTGATGACAGTATTTCCTATCCTCAGTGCAGTGGGCAGCTGGGAGGATGTGCTCTTATTCTCCATGGACTTTACAGTGTCCCAAAACTTTTGGGAATTAGTGCTACAGGAAGCAAATTTCTGTTTGAAGAAGCTAGCCTTTGCTTTCCTAACTGACTGAGTATATTGGTTCCTGACTTCCCTGAAAAGTTGCATATCGCAGGGGCTATTCGATGCTAATGCAGAATGCCACAGGATGTTTTTGTGCTGGTCAAGTGCAGTCAAGTCTGGGGTGAACCAAGGGCTGTATCTGTTCTTAGTTCGATTTTTTTTTAATGGGGCATGCTTATTTAAGATCGAGAGGAAAGCACTTTTGAAGAGAAACCAGGCATCCTCTACTGACAGGATGAGGTCAGTACGCAGGCAATGAGGCAGTGATCGCTGAGATCCTGGTTGAAGACAGCAGAGGTGTATTTAAAGGGCAAGTTGGTCAGGATGATATCTAAGAGGGTGCCCATGGTTACAGATTTAGGGTTGTAGCTGGTAGGTTCCTTGATAATTTGTGTGAGATTGAGGGCATCTAGTTGAGATTCAAATCAAATCAAATGTTTATTTGTCACATACACATGGTTAGCCGATGTTAATGCGAGTGTAGCGAAATGCTTGTGCTTCTAGTTCCGACAATGCAGTAAGTAATGAGTAATGTAGGGTATGTAAACAAAGTGACATAGTTTAAAGTGGCTAGTGATACATGTACTCCATAAAGATGCAGTAGATGATATAGAGTACAGTATATACATATACATATGAGATGAGTAATGTAGGGTATGTAAACATTATATTAAGTGTCATTGCTTAAAGTGGCTAGTGATAAAAAAAAATGTACATCAATTTCCATTATTAACGTGGCTGGAGTTGAGTCAGTATGTTGGCAGCAGCCACTCAATGTTAGTGATGGCTGTTTAACAGTCTGATGGCCTTGAGATAGAAGCTGTTTTTCAGTCTCTCGGTCCCTGCTTTGATGCACCTGTACTGACATCGCCTTCTGGATGGTAGCGGGGTGAACAGGCAGTGGCTCGGGTGGTTGTTGTCCTTGATGATCTTTGTGGCCTTCCTGTGACATCAGGTGGTGTAGGTGTCTTGGAGGGCAGGTAGTTTTCCCCCGGTGATGCATTTCCCCCTCTGGAGAGCCTTAAGGGTGTGGGCGGAGCAGTTGGCGTACCAGGCGGTGATACAGCCCGACAGGATGCTCTCGATTGTGCATCTGTAGAAGTTTGTGAGTGCTTTTGGTGACAAGACAAATTTCTTCAGCCTCCTGAAGTTGAAGAGGCGCTGCTGCGCCTTCTTCACAACGCTGTCTGTGTGAGTGGACCAATTCAGTTTATCCGTGATGTGTACGCCGAGGAACTTAAAACTTACTACCCTCTCCACTACTGTCCCGTCGATGTGGATAGGGGGGTGCTCCCTCCTGCTGTTTCCTGAAGTCCACAATCATCTCATTTGTTTTGTTGACGTTGAGTGTGAGGTTATTTTCCTGACACCACACTCCAAGCACCCTCATCTCCTCCCTGTAGGCCGTCTCATCGCTGTTGGTAATCAAGCCTACCACTGTAGTGTCGTCCGCAAACTTGATGATTGAGTTGGAGGCGTGCATGGCCACACGGTCGTGGGTGAACAGGGAGTACAGGAGAGGGCTCTGTACGCACCCTTGTGGGGTCCCAGTGTTGAGGATCAGCGGGGTGGAGATGTTGTTACCTACCCTCACCACCTGGGATTGTAGGACGGCCGGGGTGTTAAGCATGCCCAAGTTTAGGTCACCTAACAGTACGAACTCTGAAGATAGATGGGGGGCGATCAATTCACATATGGTGTCCAGGGCACAGCTGGGGGCTGAAGGGGGTCTATAACAAGTGGCAACGGTGAGTGACTTGTTTCTGGAAATGTGGATTTTTAAAGTAGAAGCTCGAATTGTTTGGGCACAGACCTGGATAGCATGACAGAACTCTGCAGGCTATCTCTGCAGTAGATTGCAACTCCGCCCCCTTTGGCAGTCCTATCTTGTCGGAAAATGTTTTAATTAGGGAAGGAAATTTCAGGATTTGACAAACGACAAAAGCCCCCTTAAACATAAAATTACCATGACAGGCATGAGCATCTGATAATGCTATGCTAATTGCTCATGTGTTTTTGCAGTGGACTAGGGGAGCTGTGTAGCAGAGACTGTAGCTGCCTCAGATGGCAGGCCTTTTCCATTGGCCAGCACTGGAAGTCAGCTAAACTCTCTGGCACAGACTGAACAAACAGCGCACATACAGGGCAGGACTGCAGAGGGAGAGAGGGGTAATGGTGCTAACTCCTGCTGAAATCTGACTTTACACACAGAGGTTCGATTTAGGTTGGATTTCGCTCTGCATAGAAGCCTGTTTGTCACAATGTCATGTATTATAATATCATGATAGTTAGAATCACCCTTTGAAGAAACAACTACTTATAAAGGCTTTATGAGCACAACATAGATGTTTCACAAATCATCAAAGGTGTGTTGCCTAATGTGATATAACTCAATATATACATTCCTCCCAAAATGTGCTTTATAACACATGCAAATTCATTTACAATTGTTGATTATAATAATACATTTTATTTAGCAGATGCCTTTCAGGGAACTCAAGGACATCTTACAATAAAAGTATGCCTGCATAAAATCTAGTGACAGTACATCAAATCATAAATCAAGTGCATGAATCAATAGTGCAATTAAAATCAAAAGACCAGACAAAACAGGACAGGCCACGAAGGGATACTGGGAAGGCACACAAGGAACTCCCAAACTGAAGAACAACAGTGCCTTCAGAAAGTATTTATACCCCTTGATTTACTCCACATTTTTATGTGTTACAGCCTGAATTCAATATTTTTTTCTCACCCATCTACACACAATACCTCATAATGACAAATTGAAAAAATGATTCTTAAAATGTTTGTAAATGTATTGAAAATGAAATACAGAAATATCTTATTAAGAGCTTTCCACAGCTGGATTGTGCAACATTTTCCCAATATTCTTAAAATAATTTTTCAAGCTCTGTCAAATTGGTTGTTGTTAATTCTCGACAACCAGTTTCAGGTCTTGCCAAAACTTTAACTCGACCACTCAGGAACATTCACTGTCTTCTTGGTAAGCAACTCCAGTGTAGATTTGGCCTTGTGTTTAAGGTTATTGGCCTGATGAAAGTGAATTAATCTCTGAGTGTCTGGTGGAAAGCATACTGAACCAGGTTTTCCTCTAGGATTTTGCCTATTTTGCCTCCATTCCATTTCTTAAATTCCTGAAAAACTCCAGTCTTTTAATGATTACAGAATACCCATAACATGATGCAGCCACCACTATGCTTAAAAATATGGAGAGTGGTACTCAGTAATGTGTTGTATTGGATTTGCCCCAAACATGGCACTTTCTATTGAGGAAAGAAATGTATTGCTTTGCCACATTTATTTGCAGTAGTACTTTAGTACCTTTTTGCAAATGGTATGCATGTTTTGGAATATTTGTATTCTGTACAAGCTTCCTTCTTTGTACTCTGTCAATTAGGTTAGTAGTGTGGCTGTCACGGTCGTCCTCCTCTTCATCTAAAGAGGAGAGGCGAGAAGGATCGGAGGACCAAAATGCGGCGTGGTATGTGTTCATGATGAATATTTAATAAAAGAAAGCACTGAACACTGAATACAAACTATACAAAAACAATAAACAAATAACGACCGTGAAGCTATAAATGAGACCTGTGCTGACACAAGCAACTAACATAGACAATCACCCACAAACAAACAGTGAAACCCAGGCTACCTAAGTATGATTCTCAATCAGAGACAACTAATGACACCTGCCTCTGATTGAGAACCATACTAGGCCAAAACATACAAATCCCCAAATCATAGAAAAACAAACATAGACTGCCCAGCCCAACTCACGCCCTGACCATACTAAATAAACACAAAACAAAGGAAATAAAGGTCAGAACGTGACAGTGGCGTATCTACAATGTTGTTGATCCATCTTCAGTTTTCTCCTATCACAGCCATTAAACCGGGTAGCCTAGTGGTTCGAGCGTTGGACTAGTAACCGAAAGGTTGCAAGATGGAATTCCTGAGCTGACAAGGTAAAACAAAACTGTGGTTCTTCCCCTGAACAAGGCAGTTAACCCACTGTTCCTAGGCCATCATTGAAAATACAAATTTGTTCTTAACTGACTTGCCTAGTTAAATAAAGGAAAAATAAATCAAAAATAAACTCCGTAACTGTTTTAAGGTCACCATTGACCTCAATGGTGAAATCCAATCATTTCAAAAAACACAATTCCACTTCGACATTATGGGGCATTGTGTGTAGGCCAGTTGTAAACAACTCAATTGAATACATTTTGAATTCAGGCTGTAACACAATAACATGTATAAATAGTCCAAAATGTAAATAGCAGTAAAGTTATCACAAAACAATATTTTATGTGTTATTGCCTAACTAGACGATAGGCTATAAAGCCCTGGGGAAAGTTGTGTAATTTAAATAAAACCAGAGAGGAAGAGGCAGACTTTCGGCTACTTTGGTGAATTAGCGACGCATGCAGATTACCAAGACATACACTACGGTTCAAAAGTTTGGGGTGACTTAGAAATGTCCTTATTTTTGAAATAACATCAAATTGATCAGAAATATAGTGTAGACATTGTTAATGTTGTAAATTACTATTGATGCTGGAAATGGCAGATTTTTTTGTGGAATATCTACATATGCATACAGAGGTTCATTTATCAGCAACCATCACTCCTGTGTTCCAATGGCATGTTGTGTTAGCTAATCCAAGTTTATCATTTTAAAAGGGTAATTGATCATTAGAAACCCCTTTTACAATTATGTTAGCACAGCTGAAAACTGTTGTTTTGATTAAATAAGCAATAAAATGGACTACTTGAGTATCTGCAGCATCAGCATTTGTGGGTTTGATTACAGGCTCAAAATGGTAAGAAACAAATAACTTATTTTGAAACTCGTCAGTCTATTCTTGTTCTGAGAAATGAAGGCTATTCCATGCGAGAAATTGCCAAGAAACTGAAGATCTTGTGCAACGATGTGTACTACTCACTTACTCACCATAGCTAAGACAATGTTTGTATTGGTAGTAGTATGAGTTGGGATTATGCCGGTTCATTGTTTAGCTAGCTAGCTACATGTCTAAACAAAAGACTCGCCAAATGATTACATGACCCATCATGTTAGCCAGGTGTGTCTGGGGGTGAGTAAGGCCATCTATTGTATTTCATGAACATGAGTACATGTCTAGACAATAGCGACCCATCCACTTAGCTAGATGTGTTTTGGGGTGGTCATAGCATTTCCTTCACATGACCCATCAATTTAGACAAGTGTGTCGGGTAAGAGTCATCTAATAATTATAAAATATTTCTAAAATATTTTTATCTGGACACTTTCTGTTTTTGATATTGCTAGTATGCAAGTTACCATTTCACTGTACTGTTTACACCTTCTGTTTCCTGTGCATGTGAAAACATAAACATAGATTTTATTTGATATTAGGGTGTGTTTACCAGAGAAGGTAATGTGAAGAACAGCATGACCTGCACCAAGGTCAAATTAGGATATAGGCCAGGCACTAGATAAAGTGTAATTCTACCTAGAGTTTTTCCTTATTGTAGGTTACTACTTTTAATCTTTAAATCTTAGGTTGTTTACTAAACTACTCACTCTGTTTAGCACATGATTAAAGAGATGGGTGGGACTAAGGCTTAAGAGGATGTGAACAATGCTGAGTGTGCATAGACAAAGAAGTGGTACACCTTCTTCAGTAGGTGTACCATAACATCCCAGGGCCATTTTCCCAAAAGTGGGGTTACAAGTTTATCAACTTTCAAAGCAGAATTACCTTCCCATTGTTCCTCGATTGCAGTGTATGATATACCGTTTTCTAGCTCTGAAAATTGTATATCATTACATTGGATAAAATATCTACATTTTTCATATTTAAAAAACACAATTTCAAATTTTGCTACATAAGATCGAATCGAGGCAGTCGGTCACATATACACTACATGACTAAAAGCATTCGGAGACCTACTTGTCGAACATCTCATTGCAAAGTCATGGGCATTAATATGGAGTTGGTCCCCTTTTGCTGCTTTAACAGCCTCCACTCTTCTGGGAAGGCATTTCACTAGATCTTGGAAAATGACTGCAGGGACTTGTGGCTTCATTCAGCCACAAGAGCATTATTGAGATCAGGCACTGATATTTGGTTCGATTACACCTGGCTCACAGATGGCGTTCCAATTCATCCCAAAGGTGTTCAATTGGGTTGAGGTCAGGGCACTGTGCAGGCCAGACAAGTTCTTCCAGATGGATCTTGACAAACCATTTCTGTATGGACCTCACTTTGTGCATGGGGGCATTATAAAACTGAAACAGTAAAGGGCCTTCTCCAAACTGTTGCCACAAAGTACTAAGCACAGAATTGTCTAAAATGCTATTGTATGCTGTAGCTTTAAGATTTCCCTCCACTGGAACTAAGGGGCCTAGACCGAACCATGAAAAACAGCCCCAGACCATTATTCCTCCTCCACCAAACTTTTCAGACCCTATGCATTAGGGCAGGTAGCATTCTCCCAGATTAATCCGTCAGACTGCCAGATGGTGAAGCATGATTCATGAGCACCTCTCTCGCTCTTAATCACTGCAGAGAACATGTTTCCACTGCTCCAGAGTCTAATGGCAGAGAGGTCCAGCTGGCGCAATGTGATCTTAGGCTTGTGTGCGGCTGCTCGTGTGCGGCTACCCATTTCATGAAGCTGCCGACGAACAGTTCTTGCTTCCAGAGGCAGTTCGGAACTCGATAGTGAGTGTTGCAACTGTGGAGATACGATTTTTGGGCTCTACGCGCTTCAGCACTCGGCGGTCCTGTTCAGTGAGCTTGTGTGGCCTACCACTTTGCGGCTGAGCCGTTGTTGTTCCTAAACGTTTCCACTTCACAATAAGAGCCCTTAGAGTTGATCGGGGAAGCTCTAGCAGGGCAGAAATCTTACGAACTGACTTGTTGGGAAGGTGGCATACTATTGTTGGGAAGGTGGTACCATGTTGAAAGTCACTGAGGTTTTCAATAAGGCCATTCTACAGCCAATGTTTTTCTATGGAAATTGCATGGTTGTGTGCTCGAATTTTATACACCTGTCAGCAACGGGTGTGGCTGAAATAGCCAAATCCCCTAATTTGAAGGGGTGTCCACATACTTTCTTCTATACAGAACCATTTTTTATATTTTCGACATTGTAGAATAATAGTGAAGACATCAAAACTATTAAATAAAACATATGGAATCATGTAGTAACCAAAAAAGAGTTAAAACAAATCTAAATATATTTTATATTTGAGATTCTTCAAAGTAGCCATCCTTTGCCATGATGACAGCTTTGCACACTCTTGGCATTCTCTCAACCAGCTTCATGAGGTAGTCACCTGGAATGCATTTCAATTAACAGGTGTGCCTTGTTAAAAGTCATTTTTTGGAATTTCTTTCCATCATAATACGTTCGAGCCAATCAGTTGTGTTGTGACAAGGTAGGGGTAGAATACAGAAGGTAGCCCTATTTGGTAAAAGACCAAGTCCATATTATGGCAAGTACAGCTCAAAAACGCAAAGAGAAATGACAGTCATTCATTACTTTAAGACATGAAGGACAACCAATCCAGAAAATGTCAAGAACTTTGAAACTGTGGTCAACTGTGGTCGCAAAAACCATCAGGCGCTATGATGAAACTGGCTCTCATGAGGACAGCCACAGGAAAGGAAGACCCAGAATTACGTCTGCTGCAGAGGATAAGTTCATTAGAGTTTCCCACCTCAGAAATTACAGCACAAATAAATGCTTCACAGAGTTCAAGTAACAGACACATCTTAACATCAACTGATCAGAGGAGACTGAGTGAATCAGGCCTTCATGGTCGAATTGCTGCAAAGAAACCACTACAAAAAGACACCAATAATAAGAAGAGACTTGCTCTGGCCAAGAAACACGAGCCATGGACATTAGACCGATGGAAATCTGTCCTTTGGTCTGATGAGTTCAAATTTGAGATTTTTTGTTCCAACCGCTGTGTCTTTGTGAGATGCAGAGCAGCGATATGCCATCCCATCTGGTTTACGCGTAGTGGGACTATCATTTGTTTTCAAAAGGACAATGATCGAACTCACCTACCAAGCTGTGTAGGGGCAATTTGACCAAGAAGGAGAGTGATGGACTGCTACATCAGATGACCTGGCCTCCACAATCACCCGACCTCAACCCAATTGAGATGATTTGGGATGAGTTGGACCACAGAGTGAAGGAAAAGCAGCCAACAAGTGCTAAGCATATGTGGGAACTCCTTCAAGACTGTTGGAAAAGCATTCCAGGTGAAGCTGGTTGAAAGAATGCCAACATTGTGCAAATCTGTCATCAAGGCAAAGGGTGGCTACTTTGAAGTATCTCAAATATAAAATATATTTTGATTTGTTTAACACTTTTTTTTGGTTACTACATAAGTCAATGTGTATACTGTATATAAATTTTGGGGGGGACGGTATTGAAAATGATACCGTCTGTATTTCAAAATTCCCCGGTATATGGTACAGTTGAAGTCGGAAGTTTACATACACCTTAGCCAAATACATTTAAACTCAGTTGTTCACAATTTCTGACATTTAATCCTAGTGAAAATTACCTGTCTTAGGTCAGTTAGGATCACCACTGTAATTTAAGAATGTGAAATGTCAGAATAATAGTAGAGAGAATGATTTACTTCAGATTTTAGTTCTTTCATCACATTCCCAGTGGGTGAGAAGTTTGCATACACTCAATTAGTATTTGGTAGCATTGCCTTTAAATAGTTTAACTTGGGTCAAATGTTTTGGGTAGCCTTCCACAAGCTTCCCACAATAAGTTGGGTGAATTTTGGCCCATTCTTCCTGAAAGAGCTGGTGTAACTGAGTCATGTTTGTAGGCCTCCTTGCTCGCACACTTCTTCAGGTCTGCCCACAAATTTTCTATGGGATTGAGGTCAGGGCTTTGTGATGGCCACTCTAATGCCTTGACTATGTTGTCCTTAAGCCATATTGCCACAACATTGGAAGTATGCTTGTGGTCATTGTCCATTTGAAAGACCCATTTGCTACCAAGCTTTAACTTCCTGACTGATGTCTTGAGATGTTGCTTCAATATATCCATATAATTTTCCGTCCTCATGATGCCATCTATTTTGTGAAGTGCACCAGTCCCTCCTGCAGCAAAGCACCCCCACAACATGATGCTGCCAACCCTGTGCTTCACGGTTGGGATGGTGTTCTTTGGCTTGCCAGCATCCTCCTTTTTCCTCCAAACATAACGATGGTCATTATGGCCAAACAGTCTATTTTTGTTTCATCAGACCAGAGAACATTTCTCAAAAAAGTACGATCTTTGCCCCCTTGTGCAGTTGCTAACCGTAGTCTGGCTTTTTTATGGCGGTTTTGGAGCAATGGCTTCTTCCTTGCTAATGTCACGCCTTGGTCTTAGTATTTTGTGTTTTAGTTAATTAGTTGGTCAGGCCAGGGTGTGACATGGGTTTATTGTTTGTTGTATTTCTTAGTGGGGCTTTTTAGTTATTGGGATTGTGGCTGATTAGGGGTGTGTGTTGCATAGGTTTGGCTGCCTGAGGCGGTTCTCAATCAGAGTCAGGTGATTCTCGTTGTCTCTGATTGGGAACCGTATTTAGGTAGCCAGGGTTTCACTTTGTATTTCGTGGGTGATTGTTCCTGTCTCTGTGTAGTGTTCACCAGATAGGCTGTAATAGGTTTCACGTTCCGTTTTGTTGTTTTTTGTATTTATAAGTTATTTTGTGTATCGTCATTTGTTCCATTAAAGAACATGAGTAACCAACACGCTGCATTTCGGTCCGACTTTCTTTCGACAAACGAAGAACGCCGTTACAGCTAACCGGCCTTTCAGGTCGATATAGGACTTGTTTTACTGTGGATATAGATACTTTTGCAACTGTTTCCTCCAGCATCTTCACAAGGTCCTTTGCTGTTGTTCTGGGATTGAGTGCATTTTTCCCACCAAAGTACGTTCATCTCTCGGAGACAGAACACATCTCCTTCCTGAGCGGTATGACGGCTGCGTGGCTCAATGGTGTTTATACTTGCATACTATTGTTTGTACAGATGAACGTGGTAACTTCAGGCATTTGGAAATTGCTCCCAAGGATGAACCAGACTTGTAGAGGTCTACAATTGTTTTCCTGAGGTCTTGGCTGATTTCTTTTGATTTTCCCATGATGTCAAGCAGAGGCACTGAGTTTGAAGGTAGTTCTTGAAATACATCCACAGGTACACCTCCAATTGACTGAAATGATGTCAATTACACTATCAGAAGCTTCTAAAGCCATGACATTTTCAGGAATTTTCAAAGCTGTTTAAAGGCACATTCAACTTAGTGTATGTAAACCTCTGACCCACTAGAATTGTGATACAGTGAACTATAAGTGAAATAATCTGTCTGTGAACAATTGTTGGAAAAATTACCTGTGTCATGCACAAAGTAGATGTCCTACCCGACTTGCCAAACCTATAGTTTGTTAACAAGAAATGTGTGGAGTGGTTGAAAAACTAGTTTTAATGACTCCAACCTAAGCATATGTAAACTTCTGACTTCAACTGTATATATGGTATTCAGCCCAAGCCTATTGCAGTGCCTGGGTGTTGGAGGGATATGTAGGTGAGGAGTGTCTTAAAGTTAATACAGAATTGGACAGTGATCCAATGTAGTTTGATGAGGATTTGTGTGATGTGTTCAATTGATCTGGTGCAGGTGAGGATTCGTGCAGCAGCATTCTGGACCAGTTGAAGTTTGTTGGTGAGTTTGGTGGGAATACCAGTAAGGAGTGTTGCAGTAGTCCAGTCGGGAGGGGCCAAAAGCATGGATGAGGGTTTCAGTGATAGAGTGTGACAGTGAGGGGCGGAGCCTGGAGATATTGTGGATGTGTCCAGGTGATGGTTTTTATGTGGGGTTCAAATGACAGGTCACAGTCATGGGTGACATTGAGGCATTTGACTTTGTTGACAAAGGGACCTGGAAACCGTCTATGGTGATGCTGAGTTTGTGCCAATTGAAGACAGTGGATTTGGAACCGATGAGCATGACCTCCGCTTGTTGCTGTTGAGTTTGGGTTTGGTGGAGAGGTGGAGCTGGGTACCATCAGCATAGCAGTGGAAGTGTACTCTGTGATGATGATATAGATTACACATAACATTAGTTGCCCTATAAACAGTTTAATCTGCATATACAACCGCCATACTTGGCAGATACCTCGTGTTCTGGCCTGGAGCAAGGCAGGTGTAACCGTCAGGTGAGGCCTAATGTGTTTATGCTAAACTAAGCCAATAACACATGCCCTCAGTAAACTGACAAGGTAAAATAGAGATGTTATGTATACTATATAAAGCATTTATAAGTTGTATTTTGTTTAAAGTGAAACCATGGTAAGATACTGTGCAGAAGTTACACTGAACTCGAGCCACACTACTTTTTTATATATTTGGCTGTCAAGTTGAGTGTGCCTGTGTGTGCATGCATCTATGTGTGGTGTGTATATATACAGATGTAGGATCTTACTTGCATCAGGTAATACAAAGTTGAAGTGTATTGGAGGTTTAAACAAGTTTGTTGTTTCTTTGATCTAAAGAAAAATGTATCAACACCTACAAAAAATGTCCATTAATTATAGTCCACATAATAATTCACATGTCCTGTTGCTGCAAGATTATTTTCCTGCTGTAGCAAACTGGCTCAAATTAAGATCCTACATCTGTAAGTATTCCAAATTGTCAAGTCACTTAAAAGCCTCGGGGACTGAGGGAATAACATGTACTGTAGGTAATTGAGATATATTAGCCTATAATTGAGCTAAATAAGTAATCAGATAAAGCCTGTAATCAGAGAAAGCCGGACCCTCAAAAAGATAAGGGAAATTAAAATACTGTTTTGAGCCCACACACTCTCAAGAACCATTTAGTGTTCACTGGAGAGATAACTCCAATGGTATTGTTTTCCCCTTAGCAAATTAACTTACATTTTACCTCAAGGTCCATGGACGGATACACATTAGTAATACCACTGACCTAGAGCTTCTGTATAGCATAATCTTATAGATACTGTAGAAAACACTCCCTTTTGAAGGACTGCTATACCTTTTATACTCATTACTATATTTTTTCAAAAATCAATGTAAATTCATGTATTCTATGATTACAAGTCCCCATAATAAATTATTAACATTTAGTGTTTTGTATGTATAGACAAATGCTAATGATACATTAACAAATGATTTAATGATTTACACAACATCTATTAATGGTCTACAAACTATTTACTGATGGTTTTTAGTGATTTTAAGTGATTTACAAGCAAACCTTCAGGAGGTTGCAATAGATTGACTTCTTTTCAGCCAAACCAAGACAAATCTACTTTTGAATTTTTGTATACAGTGGGAACAGAGGAAACTGCAAGTGTAAGGCTATCAAAATGTCATTAAAATTCCAGAATCATCCCACCCCTTAGTACTTCTATTAATTTGCTGCAATGGCTATGTGCTCTCATTCATAGGGAAACACTTAGAACAGTAAAATGCACACAAAATCTCTTTCGCACTCTCTCTCTCAGACACACACACACACACACACACACACACACACACACACACACACACACACACACACACACACACACACACACACACACACACACACACACACACACACACACATACACAAAACTGCCGTGACATCCATGCCATGTGATCTTGCCAGGCGTTATGCCAAAGGCCAACCCATGTCACTTACCAGAAATCTCATACAGAGAGAAAGAGAGAGTGCACAAGAGCGAGCGAGAGAGGGAGAGGAGCAAGTAAGGGGAGAGTAAAGGGCCTTTAGTTATGCAAGAGCTCTTTGTCAATCCTCTCCACAACGTACACTGAAAAAGCATATGAAGCTTTATGACTTTTCTCTTTTTCTCCAATGTTCTTGAGGCAGTAGGCCCTAAGTAACAAGGAGCACATGAGCTCTTATGTTAAATTGTTCTGGAGAGCATGTTTACTGTCCATTGTCTCAGTTCTTGGAAGACTTCCTGAAAATCACAGAATGAGCCAAAGCACCCAAATCAGTTAGATTTCATGAAACTCTCTCTCTCTCTCTCTCTCTCTCTCTGTCTCTCTCTGTCTCTCTGTCTCTCTCTGTCTGTCTCTCTCTGTCTGTCTCTCTCTGTCTGTCTCTCTGTATTTGTGTGTGTTTGTATTGGTGTGTGTTTGTATTGGTGTGTGTCTGTCTTCATTTAGAATGTACAGTGGGTTAACAGTTAAGGAAACACTGTTGACCAACCAAGTACCATGCCATGCTACACTACCTACAGTTTGATTTAATCTGCCACCCAAAATGTCAACAGTAGTTCAAATAAAGTCAACATACGTCGACATCACTAGTTAGGCTCCATAGGTAGGCCTGTTTATTGTTTATTGATTGCATATGCTTAAAAGGCTTGAAGGATAGAAGCAAATGGAAATACAGATCTGTCTCACCATACAGATTCAAATTTCAGTCCATTTCACACAAGAATCTTTAAACACTATATTATATGGGAAAAAAGAAGGAAAAACTAAGAGAAAAAGGTTTGAAACCATACCCATAACTAAACACGTCAAAGAGAATAAGGCAATGCAATAATGTATGACGGAACCCACTCCACATCTAAATGACAGGATCTGTGTAGTGGACTCAGTTGACCTTGTGATGGGATCTGCGACAACACCACTGGCCCAGAGCAACTGTACATACTGTACATACAGATGACGCATGAGAAAATAATGTATGCCTGCTCTGTATCACGTACCATGCACATTGTCATCCCATTGTTCCATCATCATCTCTAGAGGGCCTCACAGACAGAGGCCAGATGAATGCTGTTTAGACCTTTTTTACACAGAGCCTTTGTAGTATGGTTACTCCCTCCCTCTCACCAAGTGCACTAGCTAAACCAAGGAGCCAAAGAGACAGAAATCAACACTAGGCATTTTTCAGTGAGCACTGTAAACAAAGAATGGGAAAATCTCATCTCAAATATTGGTTGTCAAATAAATAACATTTACTCCCACATACTGGAAGTTAAATAAAACATATTCTCTAGACATTACTATAAGGTTGAATATTCATATTACAAAACCAGACTCAAGTTATGGTAGTACAAAAATATGAGAAAATAGTTCTACTGGTCGAGCAACAGAGTGGGTGGATCCTACAATGCTGGAGAATAAACATTAAGGAAGGTAACAAATAAACCTAAACATTTCCTTTACTGTCGATCGCCCCTTATGATAATGAGTCCATGCTGTTCAGTCAAGCATCTGATGATGCAGTTGAGTGAACCCTACAACCTCTCTCTCTTCCCATGTACGTGTCTATCAAAATGTGTGTGTGTGTGTGTCTCTCTTCTCACTTCCCCCCTTGGCCCCCCTGTGGAATGTTTTGTAGTGCGGGCCCTATGGAGGAAGGGCATCTGAGGACACGGCACACACAAATACAGCTGTTGAGCGCCATCACAGCGCTTGGCAGCCATCCAACTCAAAGACGTGTGGCAGTGAAGGCCTTGGTTAAGAAAAAAAAAGTTAACAAAGAGCACACTCCTTCCATGTACTGTATGTTGTGTTAAACATTGAAGATAAGAACTTGGCAGTACACCTCGATGCCCTCACTGACTTCCCAGCAATAAAGCAACTACTAAGAAAAAAAGGTGTCATTGTGTGAAGCACACTATGTATACAAAAGTATGCGGACACCCCTTCAAATTAGGGGATTCGGCTATTTCAGCTACACCCATTGCTGACAGGTGCATAAAATCGAGCACAGAGCCATGCAATCTCCATATACAAACATTGGCAGTAAAATGGCCTTACTGAAGAGCTTTGTGACTTTCAACGTGGTACCGTCATAGGATGGCACATTTCCAACAAGTTAGTTCGTCAAATATATGCACTGCTAAAGCTGCCCCGGTCAACTGTAAGTGCTGTTATTGTGAAGTGGAAACATCTAGGAGCAACAACGGCTCAGCCACAAAGTGGTAGGCCACACAAGCTCACAGAATGGGACCGCCGAGTGCTGAAGCACATAGCGTGTAAAAATCGTCTGTCTTTGGTTGCAACACTCACTACCAAGTTACAAACTGCCTCTGGAATCAATGTCAGCAAAAGCACTGTTTGTCTGGAGCTTCATGAAATGGGTTTCCATTGCCAAACGTCGGCTGGAGTGGTGTAAAGCTTGCTGCCATTGGACTCTGGAGCAATGGAAACGCTTTCTCTGGAGTGATGAATCACGCGTTACCATCTGGCAGTCTGATGGACAAATCTGGGTTTGGGGGATGCCAGGAGAATGCTAACCAGCCCCAATGCACAGTGCCAACTGTAAAGTTTGGTGGAGGAGGAATAATAGTCTGGGGCTGTTTTCATGGTTCGGGCTCGGCCCCTTAGTTCCAGTGAAAGGAAATATTTATGCTACAGCATAAAATGACATTCTAGACGATTTGTGGCAACAGTTTGGGGAAATCCCTTTCCTATTTCAGCATGACAACGACCCCATGCACCATCCATACAGAAATGGTTTGTCGAGGTTGGTGTGAAAGAACTTGACTGGCCTGCACAGAGCCCTGAACTCAAACCCCTTTGACCACCTTTGGGATGAATTGGAACGCCGACTGTGAGGCAGGCCTAATCACCCAACATCAGTGCCTGACCACACGAATGCTCTTGTGGCTGAATGGAAGCAAGTCTCCACAGCAATGTTCCAACATCTAGTGGAAAGCCTTCCCAGAAGATTGGAGGCTGTTATAGCAGCAAAGGGGGGGCCGACTCCATATTAACGCCCATGATTTTGGAATGAGACGTTCGACGAGCAAGAGTCCACATACTTTTGGTCATGTAGTGTATATAGGAAGGCAGGCAGCCAAGTACACGCCTACACACACAATGTGCCTATAGATTTTGTTTGAATCAATAAGCGGAGAGATGGGAGTCACTCTGTCTGTATATCTTTCGCTTGTTTGGTATGACAGCTCAGATGGATTTCACAGTGTTGAGAGCTGTGTGTGAAAGGCAAACCTGTAGACTTGGAGTGTTGGATGCCAGCCATGTTAGTTAAAGCTACACACACACCACACACACACACACACACACACACGGGGCAAATGAGGCCAACCTCCAACCCGACACCATTCCACCGCATATAGATGAAAATAGAGGGAACATCTTGCAATGTACTGGTCTAACAGCTGTAAATCATCTCCAAACAATAACTAAACAACATAAAGTGTGTGTGTGGGAGAGAGAGAGAGTTAGAGAGAAAGTGTGTGTGTGTGTGTGTGTGTGTGTGTGTGTGTGTGTGTGTGTGTGTGTGTGTGTGTGTGTGTGTGTGTGTGTGTGTGTGTGTGTGTGTGTGTGTGTGTGTGTGTGAGAGAGAGAGAGGAGAGAAGAGAGAGTGAGAGAGCAAGAGTGCAGGAAATGAATAAATTGACACAAGTCACATGCAAGGCGCAAACAGTACAGTAGGCATTGATCACATGTCAGAGGCTTCAAGGGAAGCAGAAAGTGAGTAACATGCCAGTCAGACCCCAGGTCATGGAGAAGCACTGATCTCGTGTGTCACTGTCATTTTTTTGCCAACAAACAGCAAGGATGTAGCCTATTGAGATTCCATTGAATCAATAATGGCCTATTACCTCTTCACAAACAAAATAATGTATAATGTATACTCCATAGGCTAAGGAATGTAGGGTACATTTAAACAACTACAGACCTGTTTAAATATTACACAGAATTACAAGAGGACATCATAGTTAAATTATACCAAGTTTATAAGCTATTCTCCATGCTGCATAGCCTACTTTATAGTCTACTCCTGAGGCTTCAGACTTAGAATGATTTTCTGTACACCATGATTCACAAATTATGGTAGCACCGAGGACATAAAAATACTATGATATATAAGGTTGAAGCCTATATTATGCCACAAAATATTCTGGTCTGATGGAGGTGAGTCGAGTTGACCTAAATTCACAGTGTAACCACTCTCATTTGGATCCCATAACTTTAAGATCAACAGCTATGAAAAGGCTACATTGTATATAACATTCTGTATGTTTGGGGTGTGGTTTGGTCGGCTACATGTGTGTTATAATGCCTACAGCCTACAAAGAAGTGGGGGGCGTTTTTGTTGTGGACTTGACAGCGACGCAATGACCGATATATGCTCCACATATCCCGTTAGAAACACTGTATTTCGTTGACTGATAAAAAGTGGTCCCAAAATGTTAGGCCTACATTTCATAAAGTTCATTGTTAAAGTAGCATTTCTAAACATCTGCGCAAATTCCTTTAGTCTAAAATACTGGCGGGTTATATTTTTTCAGGAATCCAGTTGCATTAAATCAATGTCACGGTTCTAACAAAATCACAAAATCTACGAAATTTCTAGGCTATTCTACAATACTATAAAAAGTTAAATCGTTGTTGTAGTTTATGTCAATATCGCTATGTCATTCGTGAATTAATATATCAAGCGATGGATATGAAAGATGGGCAGATTAAATCTAGCCTACATACGAGGAAATAAAACATGGCAAAACCATATGCGTTATACAAACAAACACTATAGCCTACATATCAAACCACGATTATGACAAATGTTTACCCGATATGGTCGCTCCTCCATAAAAGGTTGCTGTCAGTAGCGGGCACAGCTTTATTTCTTGCGATGTAAAGTTTCCAGGTTCCGTCTGTAGCATAGGCAGGCCCCGAGTTCACCTCGTTTGCTTGCTCGCTCTCCTATCTTGCCTGCTCGCCCCCAGCGCTCTCTCTCTCTCTCTCGCTGCTCTCTCTCTCTCCCCAATGTATCCTTGTGCAGGAAGTGAATGACGCTCACATGGACGCTATATGAACTGTGCGCATAGCCGCAGACTGACATCATTCCACAGTCGATACACTTTCATTAAAGACACAGACTCGGCGTTTAGAGATGCTACTGTACGGTGTTTCAGATGTTATGCACTTTACTGTAAATACAAAAAAAAAAACATTGATCGCTCTACGTTATGCACCTCTAAATGACACCTTTATGACACCTTTACATGCACTCGATTCTAATGACAGAATTCACGACAAAGTTAATTGTTCAACTGTACCGAAATCTAGCTAAAACTCAAGCACGCAACATATGGAGCGTGAGCTCTGGAGTGCATTTACATGCATGGTTACCTCACGTGGCCTATTAGTTGCAAGCTGCGCATGTGTGCAGCTCATAATTTTGGGGACCAACTGCGGGCTACATATTATGACCTCAAATCAACTGTCCCCTTACTGCTGTATCCGTTTTACTGTAGTGAATCCATATACCACCCACTGCCAGACAACAAAATGTATTTACATTCACTGATACGTCTATCCATGACTCTATTTCCATAAAATATGCTATTATATTTACTGTTTGTAGACCATGCCCTTAAATCTCAACTGTGCAGTTGCATGACTCCAAAAGCAACTGACCTTAACCATGTCTGACCAAATATTCCCACACATCATTAAACATATCTTTCAGTGTGTGTATCTCGACAGAGGGTGCAATGTAGAATATGCCCACTGTCAATAAACACATGTATAGTCATTGGTAATGGTTAATAACCATAAGGTCCCCATCATTAATACTGTAGACATTTTATAATGTATCCTAATGTATTTCCATATACTACACAATTGTATGAGAAAAATCTAAATACAACACAGTATGAAAATTTGTCTCTGTAATTCTATGAAACCATAACCTATCAGTCCACAAACATTGCAAACACCCAAAGCACATCAAGCTTTGCCCCCGTATTCATTATATAACAGGGAATACATTGGCATGGTAAAGAATGACACAAATAAAAACACCAGGAGCAGACACATTTTTAACATTTTATATATACATTTATTCATATGCTCTTCCCAAGCAGCTTTGGTAATATGAAAATGTACAGTACAATGCCCTGTATAACAGCAGCAACGGAGGAAACAATAACATACCATGTCCATTTCACACATACTTTTCCACATAAGCATTCTGAACAGCTTCGGGATATATTGAGATGTTGTTAATGAGGGCCAATGGTTGTCACTAGTTACCACCGCCACAAAGTCAAAATTGGCTATATTGTAAAAATTCATTTAAACAAAACATTGCCTTTTGGGCTTAATTTAAGGTTAGACAAAAGGTTATCAGCGGGGTTAAGGTTAGGTTTCAAATCAGTTTTTTTAGAAGATAAATTGTAGAAATATAGGCAGGGTCAAGACAAAATTATGCCTTTGTGGGTGTGGTAACTAGTGACGATCAGGTTCAATGGAGGGTCAACTCACCTGGCATCCATCAACTCAGGGAATAGACTTGAAATGTTGGTGAAAATAACTTGCAACTCTCATTTCATAAAATGTGAATTCTTTACATTCCTCAACTGAATTGATTTGGAATTAACCCCAACCCTACTTGCCATAGGCCTACTATACATGGATATCTATTGCATTGTACAGCTACAGTGGCTTCAGAAAGAATTCACACCCATGACTTTTTCTACATTTTGTTGAGTTACAGCCTGAATCAAAAATGTATTAAATTCTGAATTTTGTCACTGATCTACACAAAATACTCCATAATGCCAGATTTTTTTTTTTTTTTTACAAATTATGAATTAAAAATGAAAAGCTGAAATGTCTTATTGACTCAAGTATTCAACCCCTTTGTTATGGCAAGTCTAAATACACTGAGTGTACAAAACATTAAGAATACCTGCTCTTTTCATGACAGATTGACCAGGAGAATCCAGGTGAAAACTATGATCCCTTATTGATGTCATGTGTTAAATCCACTTCAATCAGTGTAGATGAAGGGGAGGAGACAGGTTAAATAATTTTTAAGCCTTGAGACAATTGAGACATGGATTGTGTACTGTATGTGTGCCATTCAGAGAGTGAATGGGCAAGACAAAATATTTAAAGTGCCTCTGAACGGGGTATGGTAGTAAGTGCCACGCACACTGGTTTGTGTCAAGAACTGCAACGCTGCTGGGTTTTTCACTCTCAACAGCTTCCTTTGTGTATCAAGATTGGCCCACCACCCAAAGGACCATCAGCCAACTTGACACAACTATGGGAATGCTTGACACCTTGTAGAGTCCATGCCCTTACGAATTGAGGCTGTTCTTGGGGCAAGGTATATTCAGTGGTATGGTATATTCAGTGTAAGTTCAGGACAAAATAATTTGCATGGTCTGTGTACAATAATACAGTTTAACATTATTATTACAATTACCTGCAAGGTCCCTCAGTCAAGCAGTGAATTGTAAACAAAGATTCAACCACAAAGTCCAGGAAGGTTTTCCAATGCCTCACAAAGAAGGGCACCTATTGGTAAATGGGTACAAATTTAAAAAAAGTAGACGTTGAATATCCCTTTGAGCATGGTGAAGTTATTACACTTGGATGGTGTATCAACACACACAGTCACTACAAAGCTACAGGTGTCCTTTCTAACTCAGTTGCCAGAGAGGAAGGAAACTGCTCAGGGAATTCACCATGTGGCCAATGGTGACTTAAAAATAGTTAGAGTTTAATGGTTGTGATAGGAGATCCCTGAGGATGGAGCAACAGCATTGTAGTTACTCTACAATACTAACCTAAATGACTGAGTGAAAAGAAGGAACCCTGTAAATAATACAAATATTCCAAATCATGTATCCTGGTTGCAACAAGGCACTAAAGTAATACTGCAAAAAAATGTGGAAAAGCAATTAACATTTTGTCCTGAATACAAAGTGTTATGTTTGGGGCAAATCCAATACAACACATTACTGAGTACCACTCTCCATATTTTCAAGCATAGTGGTGGCTGCATCATGTTATGGGTATGCTTGTAATAGTTAAGGACAGGAGTTTTTCAGGATAAAAAATAAACAGAATGGAGCTAAGCACAGGCAAAATCCTAGAGGAAAATCTAGTTCAGTCTGCTTTCCACCAGACACTGGGATATTAATGAACCTTTTAGCAGAACAATAACTTAAACACAAGGCCAAATCTACACTGCAGTTGCATACCAAGGCAGTTGCATACCAAGAGTGAATGTTCCTGAGTGTCCGAGGTAGTTTTGACTTAAATCTACTAGAAAATCCATGACATGAAAATGGTTGTCTAGCAATGCTCAACAAACAATTTGACAGAGTATGAATAATTTTGAAAAGAATAATGCACAAATGTTGCACAATCCAGGTATGGAAATCTTAGAGTAGAGACTCACTTAGAGACTTTCCCAGAAAGACTCATAGCTGTAATTGCTGCCAAAGGTTATTCTACAAGGTATTGAGTTAGGGGTGTGAATACTTATGTAAACTAGATATTTCTGTATTTCATTTTCCATAAATTAGCGAACATTTCTAAAAACATGTTTGCACTTTGTCATTATGGGTGTGTTGACGGGTGAAATCATTTTTTAAATTGGAATCCATTTTGAATTCAGGCAGTAACACAACCAAATGCGGAATAAGTCAAGAGGTATGAACACTTCCTTTAGGAACTGTATGTCAAAAACGCAATTCTTCCTTCTATTCAGTTTTAACAGGACATTCGAACTAGGCTAACAAATATTAGTGTCCCAGAGTATGAGGCATTTGATGAGTTGATCCTAGAACAATACAGGGTTGTGCTGCATACCCACTTTGGCCCAATGCCAGTCCTCAGCCATGTCGCCATTTTAAATTGGTCAAAGTAGTCAACTGGGTAGGGATTCTTATGGGTTGTAGCCTCACTGGCTATCACAGACACTATAATGGCACAGATATTAAGATGAGTCCTCTATCTCTGAACTCCATCCAACGACTGGGGCCGAGTCCCAAATATTTTAAATGGTTTTCTTCCCTTAGTATTGAGCACTGATCTGAAACAGACTGAATAGAAAGTAGCATGGTGGAAACTTGGCTTGCACACTGTTTACTGTTTAAGTACTGAAACAGAGGCTGTGACTATAACTAGGGCCAGACCTTTTCCTGGCCAGGACCTAGGCTTGTGGAAAAGGGGACAAGGAAAGGAGGAGAATTTAGGAGAAATTTATCAGGATTTCAGTAGTTAAAATGAACAATGAGAAAGTTATTGGCACATGGTCAGTGAAAACTACAGGCTTTACACATGACCACAATGATAAACATTCTGAATAGGTTTTCATCCTATCATTACAGCCTTTCCTATATGTATCAGATCAGTCCTGGTGTAGGGAAGAAGCTGAGTAAAGGAGGCCATTGGGACACAGCCACAGCCATTGTTTTGGTTGGCAGAGACGGAGGTGTCTGGCTGTGATTGGCTATTGTTTTCTGAGGGAGGCCGAACAGAGTGTTCTCTCTGCGAGAGGGATTCTGGGACCATGTGAGGGACTAAATGACCACTTCACCCAAAGCCACCCACTGTAACTAACTCGCACTGTTACAGACTCGATGACACAGCTCAAGCAGCAGGCCATGCCCATGGCAGATATTAGTGGCATCAATAAGACACAATCTGCAAACACTAACACATACTCACTTATTCATATACTTTACAGCACGATACTGTTGCTTTTTTAAAAATGAAAAGACGATGTGTAAAATAATAACGTTACAAAAAGAATGTTGGTCACCAAGGGATTTGAATCCAACACCAATACGAACGTATCCTTTATGCTTAGAATTCAACATTTTGCGTGATTTGTTTTCTCCAGTCAAACAGAAGACAGCATGTTTTCCTTTCTAGGGTCTGGAGAGGCATCCCACCCCTCATGGTCCAAACTAAAGTAAGGCTTGTTATTACAGAAGTCTTAGAGTAAGTATGCATCAGCTTTTTTTCAGGCAAATAGCACCAGAGTGTAACCATATATTCTGTCCACCTTCTATTCCTGGTCATCCTTACACCTTCATCGCAACTGCTGCTGTGTGGTAATGTTTTGGTACAAAATGGCTGCTGTGCATTGGGTAGAGGTCTGACATTGGTATATAACAGTGCACACACTGTATATAGACTTTTCCCCATCTACTGTGTTATTGACTGTATGTTGGTTTATTCCATGTGTAACTCTGTGTTGTTGTTTGTGCCGCACTGCTTTGCTTTATCTTGGCCAGGTCTCAACTGGCCTACCTGGTTAAATAAAGGTTACATTTTTTTAAACAATAAAAAATCCATGGTCACTGTTGTCACCAGAAGCTACATGTCCACAAACACCATGAAGCACCAGCCCAGGCCTCCCACCAGGAACATTGTGACCTGCATACTGTAGATAAACAGGTTGTTGAGCACCCCAAAGTCAAGGCGCCGGTGTCCTAGCAACAGTAGGATGACAGACAGCTTGTACTGCAGCCGCAGGAAGACACGGGCGCTCATGTACTGCAGGCAGAATAGAGCCGACAGCGCCACCCAGAGGAGGGAGGTCAGAAGGCTGCAGCCGAAGTAGAGCAGGAAGCGCAGGAAGCCGTACATGCAGCGTGAGCGCAGGTAAAGGTCAAAGTTGTTGTACTTGGTGCGCACAAGCTGGGTGGTGTGTGCAGACCCACAGGCTGAGTGCATGCAGGTGGTGTGGGGACCATGGAAGCTACGCACACGCCGTGGGATGGGGATCACAGGCATGAGTGGGAGAATTGAGCCACAAGCTTCTGTGGGGAGTCGCAGCAATAGGCCTTGTCCTCTGCTTCGGGGGTGGTGGGGGTTAGCATCATTGACTGGCTTAGAGCTTAAAACAGAACCCCAGGCATGGAATGTGGGCCTCTGATTAGGTCTGTTTGGAGTCTGTCGCTACAGGCATCCAAAAGGCAACAAGGCTCTGTAAAGAGGGCACAACACATGTATGTTACATTTTTGTGTTACACACACCAAACCAAATATAGACATTGAAAGAAGCAATCCCTCTCCCTCACACACTATGATAGCAGTATGACATTAGGACAGCCTTGATAGTAAAAGCAGTAAATCATGGTTTATGCTGCTTATGTCTATTGAAATGGCTCATTCTCAAATATTTTAAAATCTCTATTATGGATGTAGCCTGGGCCTATAGACTTGACTGCTTGGAAACGTCACTTGACATTACAATATGTATCTTATTTATCAAGCTGAAATTGTACATACCGTTCGTTTAGAAAAATGATTTCGAGTTATTGAAAGATGTCTTGCGCAATGAATTATCAGCATTCGATTCGATGCTCATACATGAGTTCCTCAAACTCGTCGTAGTATGCTGTGAAACGACTGCTGCAAGTTATCATGTTATAACTCGTCACATGAAGACCTTTCAAAAACAACAAACAGTAATTACAGCCCTCTGATACATCATTGTATTGACATAGATGGCTATGCTTGCTACACTGTAACTCAACAGGGGCGGTAGTGTTGCTCTGACAACTGGTGAATACATCCTGTCGTAAAATGTTTCAGTCATTCTTCTCACGACAACATCTGAAATTTAAAGGAGAAGGGTTCAATTGTTTTTTTTGTCCAGTTTAAAACCGTGGTTAGTTCTCTTTTTTTTTGCCTTGGGTGTGATAGAGATTGTTATTGTGAGAAAAATGGCTTGCCAGGCTACCTCCCCAAATCCATGTTGCATAGAGGTTAATTATTTCTGTGAATGTGTGATGACAGAGAAAAACTCTTCAGTGTCAATGTCAGTCAAGCCAAACTGCAATATGGTTTAGGAATTTAAAAATGATTGGAGAGAGTTCGGAGAGAGAATACATGGCCACATCATGTTAAAGCCTCAGAGAACAGAGATCACCCCCAATCTGCCATTGTAATATTGGGAGACAGCTTACTGATAGTTTCACCCTAACACAAAAGGCCTAACCTAAGATTTAGCCATAGCCTGACCACAACAGTCATTCCTAAAGCATGTTGACCTAGTGAGTGTGTTTGAAACCTGTAAATGAATTCAAATGTACATCTAAATATGTTTGATATAGTATACTTTAAAGTTTGAAGGTCCAATGCAACCTTTTTTAAATCTCAATATCAAATAATTTCAGGGTAACAATTAAGTACCTTACCGTGATTGTTTTCCAATCAAAGATAAATTGCAAAAGCATTTTCTAAACCAAGAATTTTGCTAGAATTGTCTGCGAGTGTTCTGAGATCGGAGGGGGAAACTGAAAACAATCTGTTATTGGCAGAGAGATAACTGAACTGAATGACTCTGGCCCGTAGCACTCACTTCTGTGATCATGAAGTGCTTTGAGAGACCAGTCAAGGATCATATCACCACTACCTTACCTGCCACCCTAGTCCCACTTCAGTTTGCTTACCGCCCCAACAGGTCAACAGACGATGCAATCGCCATCACACTGCACACTGCCCTATCCCATCTGGACAAGAGGAATCCCTAGGTAAGAATGCTGTTCATTGATACCTGCTCAGCATTCAACACCATAGCACCCTCCAAGCTCATCATTAAGCTTGAGGCCCTGGGTCTCAACCCCGCCTTGTGCAATTGAGTCCTGGACTTTCTGATGGGCCGCCCCCAGGTGGTGAAGGATGAAACAACATCTCCACTTTGCTGACCCTCAACACCACAAGGGTGCATTCTCAGCCCCCTCCTGTATTCCCTGTTCACCCATGACTGCATGGCCATGCACGCCTCCAACTCAATCATCAAGTTTGCAGAAGACAGAACAGTAGCGGGCTTGATTACCAACAATGAAGAAACTACGGGGAGGAGGTGAGGAAAACAACCTCTCACTCAACGCCAACAAAACAAGGGAGATGATTGTGGACTTCAGGAAACAGCAGAGGGAGCACCCCCCCTATCCACATCGAAGGGACAGTGTGGATCAGTTGGAAAGTGTTAAGTTCCTCGGCGTACACATCACAGACAAACTGAAATGGTCCACCCACACAGACAGTGTGGTGAAGAAGGCGCAACAGCGCCTCTTCAACCTCAGGAGGCTGAAGAAATTTGGCTTGTCACCTAAAACCCTGACAAACTATTAAAAATGCAAAATTGAGAGTATTCTGTCAGGCTGTATCACCTCCTGGTACGGCAACTGCGCCGCCCTCAACCGCAAGGTTCTCCAGAGGGTGGTGTGGTCTACACAACACATCACCGGGGGCAAACTACCTGCCATCCAGGACACCTACAGCACCCGATGTCACAGGAAGGCCAAAAAGATCATCAAGGACAACAACCACCCGAGCCACGGCCTGTTCACCCCGCTACAATCCAGAAGGCGAGGTCAGTACAGGTGCATCAAGGCTGGGACCGAGAGACTGAAAAACAGCTTCTATCTCAAGGCCATCAGACTGCTAAACAGCAATCACTAACTCAGAGAGGCTGCTGACTTAAGTAGAGACTCACTAGTCACTTTAAACAATGCCACTTTAATAATGTTTACATATCTTACAATATTCATCACATATGTATATACTGCATCTTATACCAACTATTGCATCTTGCCTATGATGCTCAGCCATCGCTCATCGATATATCTATATGTACATATTCTTATTCCATCCCTTTAGATTTGTGTGTATTAGGTAGTTGTTGGGGAATTGTTAGATTACTTGTTAGATATTTTTGCACTGTCGGAACTAGAAGCACAAGCATTTCTCTACACAAGCATTAACATCTGCTAACCATGTCTACGTGACCAATACAATTTGATTTGATTTGAGGTTTGGAATGCTCTTTCTTTTTGGTCTATTAACTAATGCACCACCTGGTTATGTAAAGAGGCAGGTCAAAACTCCCTCCCACCACAACAGGCTGAAATTTCAAACAGCTCTTACACTCATAATTTTCAAAATGTCACAGTATTAGTCCAATCTCATAGTGTGGAAATATATACAGTTGAAGTCGGAAGTTTACATACACCTTAGCCAAATACATTTAAAGTCAGTTGTTCACAATTCCTGACATTTAATCCTAGTAAAAAGTCCCTGTCTTAGGTCAGTTAGGATCACCACTTTACTTTAAGAATGTGAAATGTCCGAATAATAGTAGACAGAATGATTTATTTCAGCTTTTATTTCTTTCATCACATTCCCAGTGGGTTAGAAGTTTACATACACTCAATTAGTATTTGGTAGCATTGCCTTTAAATTGTTAAACTTGGGTCAAACAAGCTTCCCACAATAAGTTGGGTGAATTTTGGCACATTCCTCCTGACAGAGCTGGTGTAACTGAGTCAGGTTTATAGGCCTCCTTGCTCGCACACACTTTTTCAGTTCTGCCCATATATTTTCTTTGGGATTGAGGTCAGGGCTTTGTGATGGCCACTCCAAAACCTTGACTTTGTGGTCCTTAAGCCATTTTGCCACAACTTTGTATGAAGTATGCTTGGGGTCATTGTCCATTTGGAAGACCTATTTGCTACCAAGCTTTAACTTCCTGACTGATGTCTTGAGATGTTGCTTCAATATATCCACAAAATGTTCCTCCCTCATGATGCCATATATTTTATGTGCACCAGTCCCTCCTGCAGCAAAGCCCCCCTATAACATGATGCTGCTACCCCCGTGCTTCACGGTTGGGATGGTGTTCTTCGGATTGCAAGCCTCCCCGTTTTTCCTCCAAACATAAAAATGGTCATTATGGCCAAACAGTTCTATTTTTGTTTCATCAGACCAGAGGACATTTCTCCAAAAAGTATGATCTTTGTCCCCATGTGCAATTGCAAACCGTAGTCTGGCTTTTTCATGACGGTTTTGGAGCAGTGACTTCTTCCTTGCTGAGCGGCCTTTCAGGTTATGTCGATATGGGACTCGTTTTATGTGGATATAGATACTTTTGTACCTGTTTCCTCCATCATCTTTACAAGGTCCTTTGCTGTTGTTCTGGGATTGATTTGCACTTTCGCACCAAAGTACGTTAATCTCTAGGAGACAGAATGCATCTCTTTCCTGAGCTGTATGACGGCTGCGGGGTCCCCTGGTGTTTATACTTGCGTACTATTGTTTGTAGAGATGAATGTGGTACCTTCAGGCGTTTGGAAATTGCTCCCAAGGATGAACCAGACTTGTGGAGGTCTACATTTTTTTCTGAAGTCTTGGCTGATTTCTTTTGTTTTTCACATGATGTCAAGCAAAGAGGCACTGAGTTTGAAGGTAGGCCTTGAAATACATCCACAGGTACACCTCCAATTGACTCAAATGATGTAAATTAGCCTATCAGAAGCTTCTAAAGCCATGACATAATTTTCTGGAATTGTAAAAGCTGTTTATAGGCGCAGTCATCTTAGTGTATGTAAACTTCTGTCCCACTGGAATTGTGATACAGTGAATTATAAGTGAAATAATCTGTCTGTAAACAATTGTTGTTAAAATTACTTGTGTCATGCACAAAGTAGATGTCCTAACCGACTTGCCAAAACTATGGTTTGTTGTCAAGAAATGTGAGTGTTTGAAAAACGAGTTTTAATGACTCCAACCTAAGTGTATGTAAACGTCCGACTTTAACTGTGTAAAACACAGGAAAATCACATTTTTGACTGCACTGGGGCTTTAACTCATACGTTCAAGAAACATAGTTCCTTTAGTCATAATTAGTTACGCGGCAGTGGTACGAGCAGTAGGCTAGCCATAAACTTTACATAGCCATAATATCCTCAAATACTATAATGTATTACAAAGCACTGAGCCAAACTTGGGAAGCGTTTCACTTTCTGACGTCACTAGGTCATGCACTTTTGGCTGTGGTGCCGTGCCATCCCCTGGACAGTTCGCATGTCACCCCTGTAAACTGTCTCTAACCCTTCTCTAACTTTCCAGCAGATCAAGCAACCTTCATTAGGCAGATTTACGAGGTGGCCAAATGATTACTGCCCGGCTATTTGTCAGCCGGCCAGACGGGCGGGGGAGAGACAAGGCACATGCAAATAAATCATAAACAGAGTCGTTTTTAAAAAGAGTTTATTACAGTCGTTAATGGTGCGCCAGATTACTTTGCACAGGATTTAAAGGTATATTATGCAAAATCTGAAAAACAAACCTTATAATACTTAATCAAACATGCATAAAGCTGTCGCCAGGGCTTAATAAATTATCCCAATTACCTTACTTCCAGATTGTGATTGCTTTTACTAATTAAATAAACAGTGTAATAATTTGAGTGGTGGCTGAGGATTGATATCAGATTTGCGAACACAGAGATAATGACTTTTGCAGAGAGCTCTGGGGATTATGATTAAAATGGGAGGGCATCTATTCCATCCATTACAGAATGCTTTATTTCTCTACATGCCCAGTTGCCCACCAACTGAACTGCTTTGTAGGGAGAGCTCTACTAACCAAATTAGGTTGTCACAGCATTGTCACATGGTAATGTCACAACTTATTTGCAACGTTGTGATAACGTCATGCAGCCTATTAGTAACAAAGCCCTGTCAAACTCTACAAATGCAGCAAAGTGCTATGAAAGATTGTAAGAAAGAGACCTAGAGCCTAAGTCTTGCAGTGATGGTACTGGGGATTAAAGGGTGTTGTTGGAGTAAAAGGAGGGAACCAAGTTTTTTCTGCACCAGGAACCAAGTTAAGATTTTGTTATTTTCTTGTAGGGATCCAAAGAGCAAAAGGGAAAAGTATTACAGGAACTTTAGTACAAAAATATAACTACATTTAATAAAAGTAAACTGCTGGTTTAAATAATGACAACAATAACCCTGCGTAGGCCTACAGTACATCTAAAAAGGCTACCTCTCCACATGGTGAGCAGTGAGCATTAACCGAGTAGGACATCGGAGAGGCACGTGTACCTGGTATAGAGAAGGGTGGAGACACCCGAAGAAGGGGACCTCTTGACCTAATGGTTAAGGTGTCACTGGGTCCGGATTTGAGTCCTGGTGGGGGAACCCTCCGAATTCGCTACAATATAATGTGGTTAGCTGATACGTAAAATACCTGTTCAGGCGTTGTAAGAGCTGGCATGTGTCATCAACGTCTGAGCAGGGGAACACAACTTATAACTAGACACATCTAGTGCATTCGGAAAGTATTCAGACCCCTTGACTTTTTACACATTTTGTTACGTTACAGCCTTATTCTAAAGGATTAAATTTTTAAAATTCCTCATCACTCTACACACAATAACCCATAATGAGTTAGCAAAAACAGTTTTTTGAATTATTTGCAAATGTATTACAAATAAAAAACAGAAATACCTTATTTACATAACTATTCAAACCCTACCAGAAATACCTTATTTTCATAACTATTCAAACCCTTTGCTATGAGACGCGCAATTGAGCTCAGGTGCATCCCTTTTCCATTGATCATCCTAGAGATGTTTCAACAACTTGATTGGAAAGGCACACACCTGTCTATATAAGTTCCCACTGTTGACAGTGCATGTCAGAGGAGGTGGAACGGGTAGGAAGGGTTGGACGATTCTCACTAGAGGAGTGCTAGGTTTTTGCAACAGAATCTTCATAAGCTTGGACGCACGAGGTTCGACTTCAAACAAGGAAACACTAGAATCCATTGTTCTATATTGTTGTAGGCGGTTTTAGCAACAGCAGCGCTAGACTGTGGTTGACATGGATGATAGTTCTGATGGTATGGGTGGTATGATGAAAGTCATGGACCTGGATGGTCTGTGGTGAAAAGATAAAGTTAAAATAAAGAATAGATAAAGAATGGCACTGCTATAAGCGCTGCTGACAGCAGTAGCAGTTCTAGTGTTGAGAACGTGAAGAGGGTGAAGGTAGTGAAAAACAAAAGCAATGATGTGTCTCATCTAGACCCTATTCGATTAAACAATGCCGTTAAGAAAGAGATAGGGGAAGTCACGTTAGCCCGGTTCATTGGTAATAGGAGACCGTTAACATTCTGTGCTGACCATGTTCAGCAAGGGAAGATTCTGAAAATGAATTCTCTCAATGGGAAGAAAATCACAGTCATGTCTGGAACTTCGGCTAAGCTGAGGGGGGTCATTTCTGGAGTTTCACTATTCATATGCATAGATTATATTAAATAAAATGGTAGAAGCCAAAAGGCTGTTCAGTAAGAAAGAGGGGCAGAGAAGTGAAAGCCTGTCATTATTATTCATGTTTGAGAAGGTTGTACCTAAGAAAGTACAGATGGGCTTCCTGGCTTTCACTGTTAGAGAGTTTGTCCCACCTCCATTAAGGTGTTTTAAATGCCAAAGAATGGGACATATAGCGGCTCTATGCAAAGGAAAGAAAAGATGTGCCAAGTGTGGAGGGGAACATGATTGTGGTGAATGTGGGAACAATATCAAGGTTAAATGTTGTGGACTACAGGCAAAGGAGGGCCGATCACGCCCCCATTCACAATTACGGAGCTGTAGTGGAGCGGGTCGAGAGTTTCAAAGTCCTTGGTGTCAACATCATCGACAAACTATAATGGTCCAAACACACCAAGACAGTCGTGAAGAGGGCATGACAACACCTTTTCCCCCTCAGGAGACTGAAAAGATTTGGCATGGGTCCCCAGATCCTCAAAAAGTTCTACAGCTGCACCATCGAGAGCATCATGACCTGTTGCATCACCGCCTGGTATGTCAACTGCTCGGCATCCGATCGTAAGGCGCTACAGAGGGTAGTAAGTACGGCCCAGTACATCACTGGGGCCAACCTTCCTGCCATCCACGACCTATATACTAGGCATGTCAGAGGAAGGCCCAAAAAATGGTCAGACTCCAATCATCTAAGTCATAGACTGTTCTCTTTGCTACTGCAGACTGGGGCGAAGGTTTACCTTCCAACAAGTCAACAACCATAAGCACACATCCCAGAAAACTCAGGAGTGGCTTTAGGACAAGTCTCTGAATGTTCTTGAGTGGCCCAGCCAGGGCCCAAACTTGAACCCGATCGAGCATCTCTGGAGAGACATGAAAACAGCTGTGTAGTAACGCTCCCCACCCAACCTGACATAGCTTGAGAGGATCTGCAGAGAAGAACGGAAGAAACTCTCCAAATACAGGTGTGCCAAGCTTGTAGCATCATACCCAAGAAGACTCAAGGCTGTAATCGTTACCAAAAGTGCTTCAACAAAGTACTGAGTCGGAATAATTATGTTAATGTGATATTTCGGCATACATTTCTAAACCTGTTTTTGCTTTGTCATTATAGGGTATTGTGTGTAGATTGATGAGGGGAAAAAAACAATTTAATCCATTTTAGAATAAGGTTGTAACGTAACAACATTTGGAAAGAATCAAGGGGTCTGAATACATCCTGAATGCACTGTAGCTAACTCATAGTTTCAGCCAAACACAAAAAGATGAACCTTATGTTTAGCCGTAGCCTGCCACTAGTTTGCTCCTATTTCGTGGGTGTGAACACCATTCTGTCACATGATTACATTTTACATACAGTACCAGTCCAAAGTTTGGACACAGCTGCTCATTAAAGGGTTTTTCTTAATTTTACTATTTTTGACATTGTAGAATAATAGTGAAGACATCAACACTATGAAATAACACATATGGAATCATGTAGTAACCAAAAAAGTGTTAAACAAATCAAAATATATTTTAGATTTTAGATTCTTCAAAGTAGCCGCCCTTTACCTTGATGACAGCTTTGCACACTCTTGGCATTCTCTCAACCAGTTTCACCTGGAATGTGTTTCAATTAACAGATAAATATGGCAGTGTGCCATGTTAAAAGTTAATTTGTGGAATTTCTTTCCTTCTTAATGCGTTTGACGCAAGGTAAGGGTGGTATACAGAAGATAGCCCTATTTGGTAAAATACCAAGTTCATATTATGGCAAGAACAGCTCAAATATGCCTGCTCAACGACCCTGAAAGAGACGTTAGTTGCCCTAAATGCAACAACAGTGAAATGTTATGCTAATTTAACCCCCCCCGGTAACACTTTGTTTTAAGGGTAAATACACTGTAAAAATATTGTAATTAATTGTAATAACTCATGTATCTGGTGGTAATTGCGTTCTGTAATTACAGAGGTGTAACAACAAATGCTTGTTACCATGATTGTTATAAATGGGCAAGTTTATACTAAATTAATACATTTAGTGTTTAGTTTCTTCTCAGCAGACGTTGATTCAGTAATAACTTTTCAGAAAGTTGTAATCTCTTGTGGACAGATTATTTTATTTATTTAACCAGGAAGGGCTCATTGAGATTTGAAATCTCTTTTTCAAGAGTGTCCTGGCCAAGATAGGCAACACCAAGTCATTACACAATTACAGACAGACAACATGAAAAACTACAAGCAATCTAGTAAAAACCATACAATTCACAAGACTAAAACAAAATCATAAAACAACAAATTAAAAATATTGACAAGTCAGGGAATCAGCCTCAAAATCCTTCATCAGTGATTTAAAAACACCAATCGGGACAAGTTCTTCCAGTTTTAAAGTATTTTGTAAGGCGTTCCAAGCCGATGGCGCAGAGTACATAAAAGCCCCTTTACCAAATTCAACCATTAGCCGGATAAAGTCATGCAAACAAAGAAAATAAGAATCTGTTCTTAACTGACTTGCCTAGTTAAATAAAGGTTAAATGAAATAAAAATAAAAAGAGAGTACCCACCACATTTCTGAACAATAAAAATGCCCAAATAAAATGGTAGTAAACCCAAAATGACTTTGTAAATAAAAGTATACCAGTGACCGAACCTTCGAGTGACTAGAGAAGGCCAGCCAACCCTGGTATATAAAGTGGAGTGGTGCATAAGGGTTTTGCTGTTTAAAATAAAATAAATCTCAATGCGCCTAGGTAAAGGGTGTCAATTGATCTCAAACACTGAGTAGAAGCATTCATATATAAAATATAGTATATTAAAGGCATAAATGTAGCTGATACTAGCATCCTTCTGGCTTCAAAAGAAAAACAGGCCTTACTCCTAAAATAAAATACCAACTTCAGCTTCAATTTTCAATCTTCATCTTCAAAAGTGGTTGAATATGCAATTTAAGAGAGAGGCCCTCATCAATTAAAATTCCAAGATATTTACATGAGGTTACAGTCTCAATCTCATTGCCCTGACAGGTAGTAATAGGTTCCGAGATCTATTTCATGCTTAAGAAAATACCATTAGTTTAGTTTTGTCAGAATTGAGGATACACTTCAATTGACAGAAGGTATGTTGAACAGTGAAAAAAGCAGTTTGCAAGTTCTGGAAAGCTTTTGTGAGACACGAGACACAACTATAAATAACAGTATCATCAGCATAATAGTGAAGTTGCGCATTTTGCTCATTTTTGTCTAAATTATTTATATAAATAGTGAATTAGAAGGGACCAAGTACAGAGCCCTGGGGCACATCATTACAGACAGACAATTTAACAGACATGAGCCCATCAAATTGAGTGACTATCAGACAGATAGTTAGCAAACCATGCAACGGCATGCTTCAAAAGACCTACACTTGACAATCTCTGCCACAGTATAGCATGATCAACTGTATCAAAAGACTTAGAGAGATCAATAAAAAGTGAGACACAGTGCTGTTTTTTGTCAAGGGCTTCAGTGATATCATTTAAAACCTTCATGGCTGCTGTAGTTGTGCTATGCTTCCTCCTGAAGCCCAATTGGTGCATTTATAAAATATAGTTACTACATAAAAATTATTTTAGTTGTTCACTCACAAGGGTTTCAAGTATTTTCACCAGCAGTGACAGCTTTGAGATTGGCCTATAATTACTTAAAAGAGTTGGATCTATATGGGTACAATATAGGTCAATCTCAATGACTGGGGTCTACCATACCAGTGTCACCCAACCTGAACCTCCTTGCGAGAGGACAAACCCACAAGTACACCACAGAGTACATCTAATATCTGCACAAGTTTAATGTAATTACTAGATGTTACACAGGATTTAGCTACTTAAAATGAAGTGTATCTTGAGGGATACTTACCTGTAATTAATGTGGACTTATATAGGACATTACCCCTCCTGACAACCTGGGCCTCGTTTTAAGGCTTCTGGAAGCGCCATCCAAGTGAGAGGATAAACACTGGATAATTCTGTATAGGTACAATGCAAGTACTAGGTGTTACACTAGATTTAGCTAGTTAAAATGAAGTGTATCTTGAGGTGTACTTGTAAAATGTATCTGGGGGGGTGGGGTACTTTCTCGTAATTAGTGTGTACTTATATAGTACGTTAGACATTCTGACCTTCATTTTAAAGCTTTTGGAAGCACCATCCAAGTGAAAATATATACACTAGTACACCACAGAGTACTAATCAAATCAAATCAAATCAAATTTATTTATATAGCCCTTCGTACATCAGCTGATATCTCAAAGTGCTGTACAGAAACCCAGCCTAAAACCCCAAACCGCAAGCAATGCAGGTGTAGAAGCACGGTGGTTAGGAAAAACTCCCTAGAAAGGCCAAAACCTAGGAAGAAACCTAAAGGAACCAGGCTATGTGGGGTGGCCAGTCCTCTTCTGGCTGTGCCGGATAGAGATTATAACAGAACATGGCCAAGATGTTCAAATGTTCATAAATGACCAGCATGGTCGAATAATAATGAGGCAGAATCAAATCAAATTTATTTATAATAATAATAATAATAATAACTAATAATATCTTCACAAGGACAATGTAATTACTAGGTGTTACACAGGATTTAGCGAGTTAAATATCTGTTAGATTTATAATTTAATTGAACAAAGACATACACTGAGAACACAAAACATTAAGATCACCTGCTCTTTCCATGACATAGACTGGTATTTTTGGTATTTTATTAGGATCCCTATTAGCTATTGCAAATGCAGCAGCTACTCTTCCTGCGGTCCACACAAAACATAAAACATGACATAATAAAGAACATTAATAGACAAGTGCAGCTTAAGAACAGAACTACAGACATTTAAAAATGGCACACATCGCCTGAATATCAATACATACACACAAAATATCTAGGTCAAATAGGAGAGAGGCTTTGTGCCGTGAGGTGTTGCTTTATCTGTTTTTTTAAAACCAGGTTTACTGTTAATTTGAGCAATATAAGAGAGTTTCATGCAATAATGGCTCTATATACTGTAATACTGTAAGCTTTCTTGAATTTGTTCTGGATTTGTAGACTGTGAAAAGACCCCTCGAGGCATGTTTGGTGGGGTAAGTGTATATGTCAGAGCTGTGTGTAAGTTGACTATGCAAACATCTTGGAATTTGGAATCCATTCATGTTTTTTATAAAAATAAGAAGTGATGCAGTCAGTTTCTTCTCAACTCTTAGCAATGAGAGACTGGCATGCATAGTATTTATATTAGCCCTGTAACGGTTCCATAACCACAGACGTTTGGGAGACGGGAAGCAAGTACAGGGTGAGGATTTAATAATAAATAGACATGAAACGGGAGCCCAAGGAGCCAGCCATGGCTTGTGAGCTTCTCGAGCCAGCTGAGGCATGGGAGCCTAACGAGCCAGCTGAGGCATCCCCGGTTGCTTCGGCAGTGGCACCCGGACCCGACGTCACCCCAATTTTTTTTTTTATTCCTGATCCTTCCAATTGTGGTGTCTGCATTCTGTAATGGTTCCTTAACCACAGATGCTGGGAGACGGGAAGCAAGTGCAGGGTGCGGATTTAATAATAAATAGACATGAAACTAAACAAGAACAGCATCTGGACAAGAGAAACAAAACAATATCAATGCAGACACAGGGATGAAACTGAGGAAGTGACAGATATAAGGGAGGCAATCAATGACGTGATGGAGTCCAGGTGAGTCCGATGAAGCGCTGGTGCGCTTAACGATGGTGACAGGTGTGCGTAATGATGAGCAGCCTGGCGACCATGAGCACCAGAGGGGGGGAGCGGGAGCAGAAGTGACAAGCCCCCTGATTACAAGGAAGAGCAAAATGTGCCACTCTGTTCTGGGCCAGCTGCAGCTTAAATAGGTCTTTCTTTGCAGCACTTGGCCCCATGACTGGACAACTGGACAGAACCATTGAATCTGTATATTTTGACCATGACCGTTTACAATCAAAGGTGACACCAACTATCCAGGTGAAAGATATGATCCGTTATTGATGTGACTTGTTTATTCCTCTTCAATCAGTGTAGATGAAGGGGAGGAGACCGGTTAAATAATATTTTTTAAGCCTTGAGACAATTGAGACACGTATTGTGTATGTGTGCCAACGGAGGTTGAATGGGCAAAGACAAAATATTTAAGTGCCTCTGAACAGAGTATGGTAGTAGATGTCAAGCGCACCGTTTTGTGTCAAGAACTGCAACGGTGATGGGTTTTTCATGCTCAAAAGTTTCCTGTGTATCAAGAATGGTCCACCACCCAAAGGACATCCAGCCAACTTGACACAACTGTGGGAAGCATTGGAGTCAACATGAGCCAGCATCCCTGTGGAGCGCTTTCGACACCTTGTCGTCCATGCCCCAACAAATTGAGGCTGTTCTGAAGGGAAAAGATAGTGCAACTCAATATTAGGAGGTGTTCCTAATGTTTGGTATACACAGTGTATGTTTGTTTTTTCAGATGTGCAATTGCGAGAGGTAGAACTAAAGGCAAAAAGTGAACAACAGAAATTAGAGCTTGAGCACAAGGAAAGGGAAAGAGAACGTGCAGCCAGACGAGAACAAGAACAAGAAGAATGTACACATGCTACTCTATTAAAAAAGCTTGAAACAGCCGGCTTGTACCGCCTTTCAACAAAAAGGAGATGGATGACTATTTTACTCTGTTTGAGGGGATTGCCACATCCCTAAAATGGCCACGGGACATTTGGTCACTGCTCCTCCAAAGTGTTCTTGTGGGAAAATCTCAGAATGTGTACGCCGCTTTATCTCTTGACCAGAGTTCAGATTATGACCATGTTAAAGCTGCTATCCTTCAGGCTTACGTGTTGGTCCCAGACACATACAGACAACAGTGACATAAATTACAAAAGACAGAATCACAAAGTCTTGTTGAGATCGCCAGGGTATAAGCATGTCTTTCTGATTGGTGGTGTGATTCCACTGGATGTCATAAGGTGAATTCACCAATTTGTAAGTCGCTCTGGATAAGAGCGTCTGCCAAATGACTTAAATGTAAATGTAATTCTCAGGAGGTCAAGGACCTTGAGTATTTAACTTCTTTGGGACTGGGGGACAGTATTGAGTAGCTTGGATAAAAAGGTGCCCAGAGTAAACTGCCTGCTACTCAGGCCTAAAAGCCAGAATATGCATATAATTAGTAGATTTGGATAGAAAACACAAAAACCTGAGAAAAAATCCAACCAGGAAATGGAAAATCTGAGGTTTGTAGATTTTCAAGTCATTGCCTATCGAATATACAGTGTTTATGGGGTCATATTGCACTTCCTAAGGCTTCCACTATATGTAATGCTTCCACTATATGTCAACAGTCTTTAGAACCTTGTTTGAGGCTTCTACTGTGAGGTTGGGGCGAATGAGAGATGATTCAACCAGAGGCCTGCCAGAGTGCAATGAGCTGATCACGCGCACTCACGTGAGATCGACCTGCGTTCCAATGCATTTCTGAAGACAAAGGAATTCTCCGGTTGGAACATTATTGAAGATTTATGTTAAAAACATCCTAAAAATTGATTCTATACATCGTTTGACATGTTTCTAAAGACTGTAACGGAACGTTTTGACTTTTTGTCTGGACATAGTGATTGTGCCTCATGAATTTGGATTACTGGGTTAAATGCACAAACAAAAATGAGGTATTTGGATATAAATTATGGACTTTATCGAACAAAAGCTACAGTTAGCTAACCATGGTTTCCATGTGTTTGATGCAATTCCATTCACTCCGTTCCAGACATTATTATGAGCCGTCTTCCCCTCAGCAGCCTCCACTATAGCTAACATTGCTAGCTAACGACCTTTGCTAAATCATCCAGCTGACTTCATGTGTCCAAAAAAACAAAACAAATTGCATGGAAGACATACTTTCTCTCTCCGGTGCTGATGCTTTTGACCTACAACACTTTGTTTCTTTCGTGGCATCTTTTGTGTCTGGATTTTGCACATTGATCATCTTCTTGACCACGTTCTTTTCGCACTATTACATAAGTCAGTGTCAACACGTGTAGGCACATTCAAGGTCATGTTATTTGAGCGTGTTGCGAAAATGGGTAGATATTGACATGACACTATAATTCCTGGGATAAATAATTGCACCAATGCATCCTTTCCAAAAGTGAGAATGTTCCTCAACAGTGAAACCACAGCTAGAACAATGACCCACATGTTTCACCGGCTATATAAATTAGAAGCATCCGGTCTGCATTTCCATTCACTACCAAATATGCTGATGTGAGGAAGCCAAGTGGCCTGTCATGGGAGAACATGGAGCGAGATGGATTTTGGCCAGTATTCTGGCCAACTCCATAGAGTTTCCAAAACTAAAATCTGTAACAAAGACAGACAATTTTGCCAAAGTTTCAAAAATGTCATTGTTTAGAAGGAGTGAAAGGATGAATTGAGTTCAGAGTAGGCTTCTCTTAACCGAAAAATGCAAATAAATGGTAGTGTCACGCCCTGGTCTATATTTATTATGTTATCTTCATTTATTGAGTCAGGCCAGGGTGTGACATGGGTTTATTTGTAGTGTGTTTCGTCTTGGGGTTGTGTGGGGTGTATAGATTAGTCCATGGCTGCCTGAGGCGGTTCTCAATCAGAGTCAGGTGATTATCGTTGTCTCTGATTGGGAACCATATTTAGGTAGCCTGTGTTTCACTGTGTGTTTGTGGGTGATTGTTCCTGTCTCTGTGTTTGTTGCACCAGTCAGAGCTGTTTCGGTTTTCGACGTTTGTTGTTTTGTATTGTTCGTGTTTCGTCATAATTAAAGATGTATCGAACGAACCACGTTGCATTTTGGTCCGATCCTTATTCCACCTCTTCGTCAGAGAAGGAGGTAGAAGAAAGCCGTTACAGGTAGGAGGAGCCAATAGGATCTCAATAGCTCACACTTGGCTCTACCCACCTCTTTCCTTGTTCTGCCCACTATGATTCATTTGATCCCATTGGAACCGACAGGCTATGGTCTATCTGGAGTTAGTTGTGAAATCTTTGGTGAAACCCTTGCAAGGTTACACAATGGAATAAGAGTTTGTCTTTTGACCATTTTACTTGCATTTATAAACCATTATTCAACCAAACTTAATAGACAGATTGGTTGTTTAGCAACAAAACCGACGAGTGCGCAACTATGGGCCATAACAGAAGGGTTTGCCTTAGATTGTTGACAATATGTCAGCTATATTTTGTCTCCACTGTTTATGGAAAACATAACACAATTTGCACACTGAGCACTTGTTGACTCTCAAATACATTGTTACATTGAGCCATTTACTATTCCCCATATAGCATTTTCTTGTCATTCTTGCTAGCAATCTGGCCATCCAGAATTACAACAACAACTTCTGCCCCAACTTCTGCCCCACTGAAGCACACACATTGGTTTTGTGATGTTGATGTTGTCAGGCTTACAATTTGGCAAGCACAAATGACTATCTCACAATTTTAACCATAGCTGTTTAATTAATTTTAATATGTCCATTTTGGGTGGATTGATGATTCAAGTAATTGACCCATTGTCAAATGCACAGTTAAACGATTTAACAATTGAAAGTTTAAAAAAAATGTGAACCATTGTGAACCCTGGCCATCGCTTCATACTCGTCGCCAAACCCACTTGCTCCAGGTCATCTACAAGTCTCTGCTAGGTAAAGCCCCGCCTAATCTCAGCTCACTGGTCACCATAGCAGCACCCACCCGTAGCATTCGCTCCAGCAGGTATATCTCACTGGTCACCCCCAAAGCCAATTCTTCCTTTGGCCGCCTTTCCTTCCAGTTCTCTGCTGCCAATGACTGGAACAAACTGCAAAAATCACTGAAGCTGGAGACTCATATCTCCCTCACTAGCTTTAAGCACCAGCTGTCAGAGCAGCTCACAGATCACTGCACCTGTACATAGCTCATCTGTAAATATCCCATCCAACTACCTCATCCCCATACAGTATTTATTTATTTATCTTGCTCCTTTGCACCCCATTTGCTCTACTTGCACATTCATATATACATATATTCTGCACATCTACCATTCCAGTGTTTAATTGCTATATTGTAATTACTTCGCCACCATGGCCTATTTATTGCCTTACCTCCCTTATCCTACGTCATTTGCACATACTGTATATAGACTTTTTCTACTGTATTATTGACTGTTTGTTTATTCCATGTGTAACTCTGTGTTGTTGTATGTGTCGAACTGCTTTCCTTTATCTTGGCCAGGTCGCAGTTGTAAATGAGAACTAGCCTACCTGGTTAAATAAAGGTGAAATAAAAAATAAAATAAAACATGTTTAATGCTTAACAATGACAAATAACACTGTCATAAATTTAATTAATGTAAGGAAAGAAAGGTATTGTTTTATGTCACATGATATGTGAAGACATTAATGCATACGTTTTGGACAACTCATGAACGGCGCCGACAGAGATGGCCGCCTCGCTTCGCGTTCCTATGAAACTATGCAGTTTTTTGTTTTTTTTACGTGTTATTTCTTACATTAGTACCCCAGGTCATCTTAGGTTTCATTACATACAGTCGAGAAGAACTACTGTATATAAGATCAGCGTCAACTCACCATCAGTACGACCAAGAATATGTTTATCGCGACGCGGATCCTGTGTTCTGCCTTACAAACAGGACAACGGAATGGATCGCATGCAGCGACCCAAAAAAACGACTCCGAAAAAGAGGGAAACGTGGCGGTCTTCTGGTCAGACTACGGAGACGGGCACATCGTGCCCCACTTCCTAGCATTCTTCTTGCCAATGTCCAGTCTCTTGACAACAAGGTTGATGAAATCCGAGCAAGGGTAGCATTCCAGAGGGACATCAGAGACTGTAACTTTCTGTGCTTCACGGAAACATGGCTCACTGGAGAGACGCTATCCGAAGCGGTGCAGCCAACGGGTTTCTCCACGCATCACGCCGACAGAAACAAACACCTTTCTGGTAAGAAGAGGGGTGGGGGTGTATGCCTTATGGCTAACGAGGCATGGTGCGATGAAAGAAACATACAGGAACTCAAATCCTTCTGTTCACCTGATTTAGAATTCCTCACAATCAAATGTAGACCGCATTATCTACCAAGAGAATTCTCTTCGATTATAATCACAGCCGTATATATCCCCCCCCAAGCAGACACATCGATGGCTCTGAACAAACTTTATTTAACTCTTTGCAAACTGGAAACCATTTATCCGGAGGCTGCATTCTTTGTTGCTGGGGATTTTAACAAGGCTAATCTGAAAACAAGACTCCCTAAATTTTATCAGCATATCGATTGCGCAACCAGGGGCGGAAAAACCTTGGATCACTGTTACTCTAACTTCCGCGATGCATATAAGGCCCTGCCCCGCCCCCCTTTCGGAAAAGCTGACCACGACTCCATTTTGCTGATACCTGCCTACAGACAAAAGCTAAAAAAAGAAGCTCCAGCGCTGAGGTCTGTCCAACGCTGGTCCGACCAAGCTGACTCCACACTCCAAGACTGCTTCCATCACGTGGACTGGGACATGTTTCGTATTGCGTCAGATAACAACATTGACGAATATGCTGATTCGGTGTGCGAGTTCATTAGAACGTGCGTTGAAGATGTCGTTCCCATAGCAACGATTAAAACATTCCCTAACCAGAAACCGTGGATTGATGGCAGCATTCGCGTGAAACTGAAAGCGCGAACCACTGCTTTCAATCAGGGCAAGGTGTCTGGTAACATGACTGAATACAAACAATGCAGCTATTCCCTCCGTAAGGCCATCAAACAAACTAAGCATCAGTACAGAGACAAAGTAGAATCCCAATTCAACGGCTCAGACACAAGAGGCATGTGGCACGGTCTACAGTCAATCACGGACTACAGGAAGAAATCCAGCCCAGTCACAGACCAGGATGTCTTGCTCCCAGGCAGACTAAATAACTTTTTTGCCCGCTTTGAGGACAATACAGTGCCACTGACACTGCCTGCAACGGAAAAATGCGGTCTCTCCTTCACTGCAGCCGAGGTGAGTAAAACATTTAAACGTGTTAACCCTCACAAGGCTGCAGGCCCAGACGGCATCCCCAGCCGCGCCCTCAGAGCATGCGCAGACCAGCTGGCTGGTGTGTTTACGGACATATTCAATCAATCCCTATACCAGTCTGCTGTTTCCACATGCTTCAAGAGGGCCACCATTGTTCCTGTTCCCAAGAAAGCTAAGGTAACTGAGCTAAACGACTACCACCCCGTAGCACTCACTTCCGTCATCATGAAGTGCTTTGAGAGACTAGTCAAGGACCATATCACCTCCACCCTACCTGACACCCTAGACCCACTCCAATTTGCTTACCGCTCAAATAGGTCCACAGACGATGCAATCTCAACCACACTGCACACTGCCCTAACCCATCTGGACAAGAGGAATACCTATGTGAGAATGCTGTTCATCGACTACAGCTCGGCATTCAACACCATAGTACCCTCCAAGCTCGTCATCAAGCTCGAGACCCTGGGTCTCGACCCCACCCTGTGCAACTGTGTACTGGACTTCCTGACGGGCCGCCCCCAGGTGGTGAGGGTAGGTAACAACATCTCCTCCCCGCTGATCCTCAACACTGGGGCCCCACAAGGGTGCGTTCTGAGCCCTCTCCTGTACTCCCTGTTCACCCACGACTGCGTGGCCATGCACGCCTCCAACTCAATCATCAAGTTTGCGGACGACACAACAGTGGTAGGCTTGATTACCAACAACGACGATACGGCCTATAGGGAGGAAGTGAGGGCCCTCGGAGTGTGGTGTCAGGAAAATAACCTCACACTCAACAAAACTAAGGAGATGATTGTGGACTTCAGGAAACAGCAGAGGGAACACCCCCCTATCCACATCGATGGAACAGTAGTGGAGAGAGTAGCAAGTTTTAAGTTCCTCGGCATACACATCACAGACAAACTGAATTGGTCCACTCACACAGACAGCATCGTGAAGAAGGCGCAGCAGCGCCTCTTCAACCTCAGGAGGCTGAAGAAATTTGGCTTGTCACCAAAAGAACTCACAAACTTCTACAGATGCACAATCGAGAGCATCCTTGCGGCCTGTATCACCGCCTGGTACGGCAACTGCTCCGCCCTCAACCGTAAGGCTCTCCAGAGGGTAGTGAGGTCTGCACAACGCATCACCGGGGGCAAACTACCTGCCCTCCAGGACACCTACACCACCCGATGTTACAGGAAGGCCATAAAGATCATCAAGGACATCAACCACCCGAGCCACTGCCTGTTCACCCCGCTATCATCCAGAAGGCGAGGTCAGTACAGGTGCATCAAAGCTGGGACCGAGAGACTGAAAAACAGCTTCTATCTCAAGGCCATCAGACTGTTAAACAGCCACCACTAACATTGAGTGGCTGCTGCCAACACACTGACACTGACTCAACTCCAGCCACTTTAATAATGAGAATTGATGGGAAATGATGTAAATATATCACTAGCCACTTTAAACAATGCTACCTTATATAATGTTACTTACCCTACATTATTCATCTCATATGCATACGTATATACTGTACTCTATATCATCGACTGCATCCTTATGTAATACATGTATCACTAACCACTTTAACTATGCCACTTGGTTTACATACTCATCTCATATGTATATACTGTACTCGATACCATCTACTGTATCTTGCCTATGCTGCTCTGTACCATCACTCATTCATATATCCTTATGTACATATTCTTCATCCCCTTACACTGTGTATAAGACAGTAGTTTAGGAATTGTTAGTTAGATTACTTGTTGGTTATTACTGCATTGTCGGAACTAGAAGCACAAACATTTCGCTACACTCGCATTAACATCTGCTAACCATGTGTATGTGACAAATGAAATTTGATTTGATTTGATTTGAAATATGTTTTGATTCAACTCATGTATTATATTGAATGTAGGCTCCCTGTTCTGCCTGTGTTCATGTGTGTAAACTTGCCTCGGCTGAGAGGGTAGGCTACCGGCAGTGGTGTAGACCTAGTGTGGACCAACTTTCTCCCAAAAATGCTTTTGAAGTATATGGAGCGTTCCTTTTTTTAATTCATATTTTTGGCAATCAGAGATTACCCACCTATTTTTACCACTTCATCACTGGCTACCAGACGTCCTATTTGAAGTTCATGGTAACACACATTGTAGCCCATTTAAGTAAGTTGACCATGTGTGTATCCCTTTTTCCTGGGATAGTTTCAGCCCCGGCCCCCATTTCACGTGTCCCGACATTTCAGGCTACAAAAAAAGGTCAATTTGTCAGCTAGGAGCATCAATTAATATAGGCCTAATCAATGACCATAGCTGAATGTCATTAGGAACACTTTTTGATGTTTTGTGACAGATGTCTATTTCCATTCATCAAATGGCACGATTAGACATGTAGTTTGGATGCTGAAATTATTTTGGAGTTTACGAACATGACAATCAGAGGAAAATATTATGACTGGTTTTGTTCATGCCAGAGTAAAAGGTCATTCATTATTACTGTTTAAATGACATCTTTATTATTAGGCCCATAAATAATTGTGCACTCAATAGAGACACCCAAATGTCATGGTGTAATTCACACTCTGGTTACATATGTGAGTCTTCATGTGTTAGTCTATAAGAGCTTTGCACACCTGGATTGTGCAATATTTGCCCATTATTCTTTTCAAAATTCTTTAAGCTCTATCAAGATGTTGGCGATCATGGCTAGACAGCAATGTAAGTCTTGCCATAGATTTTTTTAGCAGATTTAAGTCAAAACTGTAACTTGGCCACTCAGGAACATTCACTGTTTTCTCGGTAAGCAACTCCAGTGTAGATGTGGCCTTGTGCTGTAGGTTATTGTCCTATTGAAAAAATCCCTCTCCCAGTCTCTGGTGTCAAGCAGACTGAAGCAGGGTTTTCTCTAGGATATCTCCATCCCATTTCTTTTACTCCTGAAAAACTCCCCAGTGTTTGCCTATGTCAAGCATACCCATACCATGATGCAGCCACCACCATGCTTGAAAATAAGGAGGCAGTAACTCAGTGATGTGATTTGTTGGATTTAGCCCAAACATAAGGCTATGCATTCAGGCCAAAAAGTGTATCCCTTTGCTGTGTTTTTTTTCCAGTATAAATGTAGTGCCTTGTCGCGTACCTATGTATGTTTTGGAATATTTGTATTTTGTATATTTGTATTTTTCTTTTCACTCTGTCATTTAGGTCATTATTGTGGAGTCACTACAATGTTATTGATCCATCCTCAGTTTTCTCCCATCACAGCTATTGAACTCTGTAGCTTTTTAAAATCACCAATGTCCTCATGGCCACATCCATGAGCAGTTTCATTCCTGTCCTGCAGCTCATTTCAGAAGGACGACTGTATCTTTGATGTGTCTGGGTGGTTTAATACATAAACCACAGCATAATTATTAACTTGGCCATGCTTAAAGAGACATTCAATGTACGATTTGTTATTGTTACCCATCTGCCAATCACTGCTCTTCTTTATGATCCTTTCGTAAAGCTCCCTGGTCTTTGTAGTTGAATCTGTGCTTGAAATCCAATACTTGACTGTGGGACCTTACAGATGTTGTATGTATGAGGCACAGAGGAAGGGTTAGTTCGACAGAGTGAGTCCATGTAACTTATCATGTGATTTGTTAAGCCAAATTGTATTCCTGAAATAATTTAGGATTGCCTGAACAAAGAGGCTGAATACTTATGCAATGACTATATTTTATTATTATTTTTTTTTCTTAAATAAATAAAAATCTTTCATTTTGACATTTCAGAGTATTTTGTACAGATTGTTCACAAAAAATGACAGTTAAATCCATTTGAATCCCACTTTGTAACACAATAAAATGTGAAGAAATCCAAGGGGTCTGAATACTTTTGCAAAGAACTGTACATCGTAGGTTGTGTATTGTACCCAATGGTGGTTTGTTGATATTCTGCTATTTTCCTCATATAGGAGCACAAGCTTGAAAAAGATACATAAATAACATCATGTCAGTCTGCACTTTCACCACTAGATGGAGCTGTTTGTCCATCTCTGCATGCTGCATTCTCAAACGCAGTAAGGAGACAATGATGCACATGAAGGAGTATGGTAAGCTTACCTCTCTTATTGTGATAACAATGTACATTATAACTCACAGCTTCTTTGTCTAACATATTTCACATGTTTCTTTCTGGTCTGTTCTTAGAATAATATAATATAAAAAGTTTTATTAGGAAACATTTTCCTTATACCAACTTACACTTAAGATGCACAAATGTATGCTCACTCACTCACTCACTCACTCACTCACTCACTCACTCACTCACTCACTCACTCACTCACTCACTCACTCACTCACTCACTCACTCACTCACTCACTCACTCACTCACTCACTCACTCACTCACTCACTCACTCACTCACTCACTCACAAACAAACTAATGCACCCACACACACACTTGGGTCAATGGTAAAGAGCTCTTCCATGGTCATGGCAGCAAACTGCCTATTTTTCAAAGAAGTGGGCAAATTTGAAGAATGTCCAGCTCATACATTAACAACATATCCTTTGACAAATGGGCAGATTCAGCAGCCATTACAGTTTCTACCTCCTTAAAGCAAACAGCACTAAAATGGTGCCAAAAGTTGATGTCCTCTCCTCCTACGTCTCCTTAATGAATGCATCTAGTCCAGTGCCCACACAGTTATTAAGAAAAACGACTTCCATAAACCAGTGTCTGTGATTTCTGTATTCGAGCCCCTCGTAAAGGAGGTATACTGGTCCTAATCATTAATTACGGCAATATTAGCACCTCGTATGTTGTTCCCTTAAATCTCGAGGGCATTTGGAACAAGTACATCCTTCCAAACTTCTATGGCCACAAATACTGTGTGTAGTTCTTCTGTGGGATTAAAGTTGTTCTCAACACTGAATAAACTCTGACGTCAACCCCGAACCGCAAATAAATGGCAGTACTTTTATATTTATGTTGATGACTTTTTTATTTCTTCACCATCTCAATATTTTATGTTTAATTTCATTAAGAAAAATGCCTGATGCGAAGTAATGCAGTTGTGTGAAGGCCTGAGAATATGACCTTGTACGTCGAATGCTGTTGGTCTAAATCTACAGCAAAATCCCAGCAGCATTTCACAATACATCGCCGTCCAGCCCCAGAGTGACCACACGGCATAAGATTAAAGGGTGAAGATGTAAAAAAAATACTCTTAGAAGCCCAAATATACTTGAGGTAAATCAATTAATTAATTAACTAAGTAGAGGTCACAGCCAATAGTTGAGGAAAGACACATTAAATCAATTAGGAGGAGCAAATAAGAAGAGAGGAAGTTTAATTAAAAGTGTGCTTGGGGGTGTGGCGTTATGAGCTAGTTCAATGCATCTCCCTGTAAAGATGCATGAGGGCTGTCGCCAGATGCCAGACGTCTGTTCTGTGTTTGGGTGTAATGGCCGGCTCCTTACATACCAGGGTACGGACTTCAGTGGATTTTGTTTTTAAAGTATTTTGGTTTTCACAGTTTTGATTTTATTGTTTTGAGTTTTGTTTCATTAGTTTGCTATAGTGTGAAGATGCAAAGAGTGTGTGTGTGTGTGTGTGTGTGTGTGTGTGTGTGTGTGTGTGTGTGTGTGTGTGTGTGTGTGTGTGTGTGTGTGCGTGCGTGCGTGTGCGTGTGTGTGTGTAAGCTTGCATAAGCGTGTGTCTGCATCTGAGGGACAATTTCAGTTTGGGTTAAAAAAAAAAATCCCTTTGAAAGATTGAATGTCTCTTCTCTTTCCCTCTACTTTCCCACAATCGTGGCTGATGGTATTCCATGGAATTAGAAGCTGGGAAGAGGTTAAAAACACACTGATCCTTTTTGCAGGGATTTGAATTGCTTTTCTGTGAGTGGTACTGCCTAACCATGACATATTGGATTTCTTGGGGACACAATCAGGAATATCTTGATATTATTCTTAAAAAGCACATGGTCACTGGGCAGTACACAGACCTTTGGGAGGCAAGGTGCTCAAAATAAAAAAGGCCTATTTATTTTCGCATCATCACACATTGCAACAAGCTAGTGCCAGTGACTCCTAGGCCTAGAGGCCACGAGAGACAATTGACATCAGGAAAAGAGTGGCTATCAGCTGATCAGAGCGAATTATATAACTATGCTAACTGGCTAGCTAGTTATCTATGCTGCCAAAACAAACTAATTTTCAGTTGATTTGAGTTTGTTCTGCTGCTGACATCTGCCTCTTACTAGCAAGCAGTCGTTCGTCCCTAACAGTAGCTATGTTTCTAGTTACTTGTCTAGTGATTTTTTTTTAAGACATTTAGAAATTGCCTGCTACGGCACTCACACATTCACTCACTCACTCACTCTCACACACACACACACACACAATGCACTCGCATTGTTATAGCACCAAAAAAGTAATATGTGCTTAGGGGCAAATACTGTATGTACAATTATTGTATCATATAGTCAATCATAGCACAACAACTTTCAAAATGCTAACAGTTGATGGCATTGCAATAACTGCATTACTTTTCATGTTTCAGTTCTACCTGCAGACAATAGACAATATGAAATCCATTGTTTTTTATAATTCAGTTTCCTTTTACTGTAAACCACTACATTTTTTGGGTTGAGTGTCAAATGTGTGGATTTTTGGCAACATACTATCTAAAAGTGAATGTGTCGTCTTTACTTTATAGAATGCACAGTAGAAAAAATAGTAAGTGACAGAATTGCTGCAGTAAAATCTTTATTAGCAACATGATAAGAGCGTCTGCCAAATGACTTAAATGTAAATGTAAATGAAATCAACAACAAATCCAACATACATGGCCTTTGGTTCCAAATGTGTAAAAAATAAAACACAAAAATGCCCAGTCCTGTTCTAATCTAAACAATCTTCAGCATTTGGCCACATGTTCTCGTCCACATCACATCGATTGTTGTCTCTCGCTATGCATCTTGGATAGAAACGCTTGGCCTGCCTTATCCACCCCTGGCAGTCTTCAGCTGAGATGTCTCTGCATCTTGGATAGAAACGCTTGGCCTGCCTTATCCACCCCTGGCAGTCTTCAGCTGAGATGTCTCTGCATCTTGGATAGAAACGCTTGGCCTGCCTCATCCACCCCTGGCAGTCTTCAGCTGAGATGTCTCTGCATCTTGGATAGAAACGCTTGCCTGCCTCATCCACCCCTGGCAGTCTTCAGCTGAGATGTCTCATCCACCCCCTCATCCACCCCTGGCAGTCTTCAGCTGAGATGTCTCTGCATCTTGGATAGAAACGCTTGGCCTGCCTCATCCACCCCTGGCAGTCTTCAGCTGAGATGTCTCTGCATCTTGGATAGAAACGCTTGGCCTGCCTCATCCACCCCTGGCAGTCTTCAGCTGAGATGTCTCTGCATCTTGGATAGAAACGCTTGGCCTGCCTTATCCACCCCTGGCAGTCTTAAGCTGAGATGTCTCTGCATCTTGGATAGAAACGCTTGGCCTGCCTTATCCACCCCTGGCAGTCTTCAGCTGATGTCTCTGCATCTTGTCTCTGCCTTATCCACCCCTGGCAGTCTTCAGCTGAGATGTCTCTGCATCTTGGATAGAAACGCTTGGCCTGCCTTATCCACCCCTGGCAGTCTTCAGCTGAGATGTCTCTGCAGCCAGCATCCATTGCATCCAGGAAGGACATTTGGTCAAGTGGCCGATGAACATACACTTTCCACCTCCAGGCAGAAAAAAAAGAGATTTTGGGATGGGCTGCAAACCAGTTTGGGATTGCACAAGAATGGTGGAATGTTACATTGTCCCATGCAATCACAAATGTTTCCTTCCTCCTGTTCCCTTTCTGCTTATGGCACCAGTTGTTGGTGGAGGTCATCTAAAAACAAAAGGCGCTCAGTGTTGTAGGGACCAATCTGGCATTTCTGCAGAACCAAACCAGCACTCCAGATTGCAGCACACATTGTGATATTTGCTCCTCTCTGGCCCGGCACGTCAACAGTGGCCCTTTTCCCGATGACGTTTCTTCCCTGCCGACATGTTTTTGCCAGGTTAAACCCTGCCTCATCTACATAAATTATTTCATGGGGGGGTCTGATTAGCCCCCAACTCCATGACTCTCTGAAAGAAATCAAACACAGTATGTGTAAATGCTTTTCAGGATGTCCTACTGTATGTACTGTAACCCATGTTTACATGTAAAGTAGCATAGTGTTAAACTCACTATAGAACAAGACAGATTGGATAGACCATACCTTGTCGTATTGGTGCCGGAGTTCCTTGACCTGCTCACTGTTCCTTTGAAAAGGAACTGTGTACAACTGTTTCATTCAAACTCTGTCTTTGGTCAGAGTCCGAGCCAATGGTGGTCAGGCTGATGCTTTCCAAATTGTGAAATACCAGGTTCTGGTCTGAGTTTATCTCAGTTTTATTGCTTTGTCAGCAATGACCAATCCTACAACGACATGCTCTTGGTCTTCACTGAGGAGCTTTCCTCTTCCCTCAGAGGGAGGATGACGTTGCGTCCTTTAGAGGAACAAAAATACAACATATGTATTTGCATAGGGACTGGTGGCCTACAGTTACTGTGGGACATAGCAACAGTAATGATAGAAGAAGCCCTTGTGCAATGCATTACTGAACTGTTGATTTGTTGAAAATTCCCAGATAATGGAAGCCACAGTTGACCGTCTGAGATAGGCTGGACTCTTACATTTTTTTTTTACCTTTATTTAACTAGGCAAGTCAGTTAAGAACAAATTCTTATTTTCAATGACGGCCTAGGAACAGTGGGTTAACTGCCTGTTCAGGGGCAGAACGACAGATTTGTACCTTGTCAGCTCAGGGATTTGAGCTTACAACCTTCCGGTTACTAGTCCAACGTTCTAACCACTAGGCTTCCCTGCCGCCCCTTTCACCAGCCTCTCTCAGTGATAGACCCTGGTTTATCACAGGGTCTATGATGGTGGCTCTTATTTCATCAGCGACAACAGCTCTTACTTTCCTTTGAACACCACCACGCATTCATACTCCTCTCTCCCTACCTCTCCTTCTCCCTTGTCCTGGTCCAGCTACTCCTCTGCCTGGTCCAGCTACTCCTCTGCCTGGTCCAGCTACTCCTCTGCCTGGTCCAGCTACTCCTCTCCCTGGTCCAGCTACTCCTCTCCCTGGTCCAGCTACTCCCCTCCCTGGTCCAGCTACTCTTCTCCCTGGTCCAACTACTCCTCTACCTGGTCCAACTACTCCTCTCCCTTGTCCAGACATTATTTTTTCTCTCTCTGCTCCTCCTTTGTTGTTCTGTAGCCACATTGAACAAAATCAATCCAAAGAGTCCCCTTTTTACTGTGTATGTCTGTAACGTCTGCTTCCAACTCACACTCTCAAACATATAGATCCCCTGAACGCAGCTCCCTTTCCAGCCCACTTTCCAGCTCACACTCTCAAACACATAGATTCCCAAAATGCAGCTCATTCTCCAGATCCCAATCACCTGAATTCTGATCACACACCTGTATGTCATTTACACACACTACTTAATTCTGATCACACACCTGTATGTCATTTACACACACTACTTAGTTCTTTGCACCCCATCATTGTGAGGTATTGTTTGTTTTGATACACAGTTCTAGTCGGAGCACTGTTTATTTCCATATTAGTCCTCCCGTGTATCGTAGTTTTTGGCCATCCTCACTAACGACGCCTTTTAGCCTCTTCCCTGCCTGTACTTTTGCCTATCAGATTTCCTGTCGTCAACCTCTTGCTTGATCTCCTGGACTACGTTATTATCTTTTTCCCTGCCTGTATTCTTACCTTTTTGGAGTCCCTGTGTATGACCTTCTGCCTGCCCCTGGACCCAGCTACCTGCCGCCTCCTGTGGTCCTTTGCTAATTAACACCTGCCCTGCGGTTGAAACCAGCACTCTGTTTCCCATCGTATTCATTACAATGTCCATGTAATTGAAATAACTTCAACACCTGGCTATGTTATCGATTGAGATTGGAATCAGCTGTGGTTGGTCTATTTTACACAACTTACAGTAAATCAGCTATTTCTCAATGTGTCAATGATCTGTTCATTCAAAAACGCTTATCAGCTGTTTCAATATAGCTTTTGAGCTGCTGTTGTTGCAGAAGTAGAAGCTTTATACTATATTTAAGGTTTTGAACATTAGGTCTTCATTTCTGGCATGCTGCGTGCAAGCATTTGTAAGTAAGACAAGGAAGATCCATATTTTGGTATTGTGTAAGCTTGCATTTAAAGAAAATGTAAGTATTTTAGAAACGTTTTAATTGAGTGCATATTCTGTGGAAACAACATGAATTGTGTTAATGGTATGGTCCACAACAGATGGATGTTGTGCTAATTGTGTTTAGAGTTTTGAAAATGTGACTACAGATTGGACAAAAGGATGTTAGTGATTGTATGAAACTATAATTATACTGTAGGGGGATGTCTATGGTCATGAATTACAGCCAGGATCTATTTCAGTATTCACTGCAGCAACCTGCTTAATAGTTCACATGGTCAAAGTGTGTGTTTTTGTGTGTGTGTGTGTATTCTTGTGTACTATTTTGTGTTTACGTGTGTGTGTGTGTGTTTGGGGGGGGGGGGGGCAGCAGGAGCTCTTTGACATTTGACCCCTTTGAGCTTGACATGTCAATACATTCACTATGTTAATGATATGAGTTATTGTAATGCAATAATCAATAGATTTTATCTCTGAATATTAAATAGAGAGTGCAATGTGTTGTATTTAAGCAGGTTTAATTTTTTTGTTGTTTTGAAAATAGTAACAAAAGTGGTATGAGAGTGATAATAGTAAATGACTGCCTTGCATGTTAAATATTTAAATAATCAAGTCATATTTCTATATTATGATGGAACCCTGGTGAGTCTTGGTTTAGAGAAAGATCTCTGTTACATGCCTATGGATTGTTATTGAGGTGTATCTTCACAATCTCATCGTTTAGAATTGTTTTATTTTTACCTTAATTTCACCTGGTATCGTAACCTTCATTCAACATCATTAGTAGTTAATAGAGACCATAAAACAATATTGTCCCTCACAATAATAGTTCAAAAGATAATAAATATAGAATCAATTTAAAACACGTCCAGACTTTTTGTTCGCTTACTTCCGTTCCACAAAAACAACCTGCACATAAACACTAGCCTCCACTCATTGGAACACTATACAACTTACATACAAAATACACAATTTGAAGGAGGACCTCCTGAGGGGTAGCAGCGGTCTAAGGCACTGTATGTCATTGCTAGAGGCATCACGACAGACCCTGGTTAGATTCCAGGCTGTATCACAACTGGCAGTGTTTGGGAGTCCCATCTGGTGGCGCACAATTGGCCCAGCGTTGTTCGGGTTTGGCTGGAGTAGGCCGTCATTGTAAATAAGAATTTGTTCTTAACTGACTTGCCTAGTTAAATAAAGGTTAAATAAATATCCACAATTTAATAATTAGAGAAACTGCTGGCTCCCAATGAGACCACACAGCAGGCGCTAGTGAAGCGTTCATATTTCCTAGGTAACATAGGATACATAGAGCTATTAATATCGCAGGATGATTTAGAAGCCAAGGGAGACAGGGAATGCTGAGGAGGAAGGAGAGTTGGTGTAGAGAGAGAGAGACGGTGTTTGTTTTGGTGCGTGTAATGATGAAAAAAGCCAACTTTGAGACCATTAGGTGAATGTCAGGGAAGAGGGATGGGGGCGACGAGGGGAGAAACATTTGTGTGGGAGTGTTGAGTGTTGTGTGTGTGTGTGTGTGTGTGTGTGTGTGTGTGTGTGTGTGTGTGTGTGTGTGTGTGTGTGTGTGTGTGTGTGAGAGAGAGAGAGAGAGTACCAGAAAAAGCAGCTGTGGTGGGGCTGATGATCCACACACACATACTCACATACACATACATGTTGGAACACACACGCACACAAACTTGTGCAGCTGTCCCCCACTGGCCAGCTTAAGTCCCTCTGACACGTCGCCTGCCAGGCCGGAGGGCTCAGGAAGAGAAGAGCGAGTGTGTGTGTGGAGCTTACAGTAGCTAATCCTCCTCCCAGGCCTGCAGCCTCACAGCTTCTCAACAACCTCCCCTAAACCAAATCAATGGGATTTACAGTACACCCTACCAGCCTTATTTCATCACTCGCCAACTCCCTCCACATCCTACTGGAAGAGACGATGTGTGGGGTGGAGGCCTTTCAAGTCACGGACTTCACTATTAGTCTTGTATAGCGCGGGTCGGCTTGGTTGGTAGCTGTCTCTAGTCTTTTGCTCCCTCCTCCCTGTGTCACTTGCTCACCGTATGGCACCTGCTAGAACGGCACCTCTCTCCCTCTTGCGTTTTATAAGCTCTGGTCAATAAAGTAGCTTAAAATGGACTGCAGCTTCCCCTACTCAGATCGGATCCGACCAGGTCTTTCCATCATTGTAAAAAATATGGAGTGGGTCTAGTTGTCCTCGGGTCAATTCAAAACGGGTTTCTATATATTTTTATTTTATTTTATTTATTTATGCATATCGGGTCAGGGTGGGAAAGTTCCAGGTCCATTTCAGAACGGGTCCAACTTTTTGGAGCCATGAAGACCTCTTGTTTAGCTAGTCTCTTTGGCTGCATTATTATGTGATCGAGGGCAGGGGCTGTTGATTTGAACTGCCCTGCAGAAAAGGAGAGAGGTCAGCACTTAACGAGACTGCCTCAATGAAGAAAAGCATCAATACGGCCAGTTAAAGTTGAGACAGGTTCGACACCCAGGGTGTGAGATTACACGGTGTGAAGGGTGTGTGTATGTCTGTGTGTGTGTTTGTGTGTGGTGAGGTTGGGTCACTGAGGACCCTCAGACCACCGCTGCCATTACTCTGATTGGCCAAAGGGGTCAACAGGGGTCAATCAAGGGGTAAATCACATTGTCGATGGGATGATCAGCCCCATTGGAGTAGTGCAAGGAAGGCCGGTCCTTTAGCTCTAATAGCCCGAGTTATTTGCCATGCCAAGACCTGGCAACATTAACACAGAAAATCTATCAGGTCACATATTGTGATTTACGCCTGGGCTACTGAGCCCCACAAGCCTCTTGACCAGCTGAAGTGAACGTTTTAAATGCATGCAGATTTAGGTCATAGGTACTTGACTGTAGTTAGAAATGGGGGAGTGTTTTGATACGTGAACAATGTACATTTTTGATGCTAGTTGATTGCTTTTAAAAATAAGACTTTGAAAGAAATTGTTGAGTGGCAGGTAAGAATGTATAATCCCGGTAGCTCCTAAAATCGAATATTCTTATTGAATAAACCCAATGAATGTTGTTTAAAGCCCTAGCTCTAACCCAGCTCAAAAGTTCATCCATGAATAATAAACTAATCAAACCCACATGTGACATGAACCAAAACATGACCTGGCTAAATACAGATTGAGATAAAAGAAGTTTCCGAACCAAACGACGTAATACATTGCCATGCTTAGGAATCTATATTCCTCAGGGCGTATTAATGTTACAGTAAATATAACAGTATGGCGGCTCGGATACGATTATTCTTTTAACCCGACCAAACCGGTTCTCCCACAGCCGCTGGAAAGAAATACCTCAATACTCCACACTGACCGAGGGACATGACGTAAGTAGTCAGTTGGTTAAGGATGGGGAAATTGCCTAACCGGTGACCTAACTCTGTGGTTGCATCACCCTGAATGGAGGGATGAGAGGATGGATGAGGGGACGATGAGGGGAATGGGGACTGTGGTATTTCTCTCTTCCTCCTTCATTCTCTCATTCTGTTTTAATTGTATGCTTTACTCACCTCTCTCTCTCTCCTTCACTCCTTATAACACTTTTACCTCTCCCTACAGTATAACTCCTTCCCTCCATTTTCCTTCCTCCCTCTACCTCACTCCTTTTCATGCATTAGACTGAGGCTTTGCCAACGCTCCCACCTCCTCCTCTCATCCTCCCCCCTCCCTCTTTCCAGATGTCAGTGCAGGGCTCTAAGTATCTGATTGATCACTCTCTGTGGTCATATTCCTCTGCTCTGTGGCAGGAGATTACAAACGGTAATTTGTGTTTATAGGATTCCCGAAATTCGCTTAACAACTGGCCTCTTATTGAAAGGTCAGGCGGCGAGGTGGGAAGGAGACGTTTTCCCCTCCAGTTTTCTCTCTGTTTCTCTATATGTCCCTGCCTGTCTGTCATTCCAGTCTGCAGCTAGATATGGCTCATAAATGTGAGGATTGGTTCTGTCTGAGTTAAGGGCAGGGAAAATCCCACCACAGGGACAGTCTGTGTGGATAGGTCATTCTGCAGGTGAACCACCTGTGAGTGTGTCTCATCACTGGCTTATTGGAGACATTTATATATTCTTCAGGAATTTGTGTGGGGCATGACCTCAAGAAATTGGAAGTTGTAGGCTGAAGCTATACATGTTTTGTGTTAACGTACAGTAGGGTATAGCTTATCACAGGTAAACCACCTCTCTTGTAATCTGATTATGCCAATACAGTACATAGCCTATTCTCACATTAATTGAAGATAAGATTTCTAATACATACAGTATAGCACGATCTAAGAAAACAAATAAGAGTACAAAAATACAACCATAATCAGGTTAAAGATATGACTGCCGGTCTGTTTTCAAGCTTCACACATGGTGACCCCAGGTTGGGAGGTTTGCGGTTACTTCAGCTCCTCCAATATTAATCACACCCCTCCATTATGTCCTCCTGTTCCCTTTAAACAGGCAGGGACGTGGTGCTCTTTACCGACCACTCATTTACATACACAGAGGAAGACGGACAGGCCCAGGATACAATATTTATAAAAGCACAGCACATAGGCTGTGAGGTGCTAAAGGTCGGGTAACCAAAAGAGAAAATGAGCAAGATAAACAAGAGGGAGTTATACCCTGACATGTACAGTGAAACTCCATGATGGTGTGTGCTCTGCTTTTTAAAGTGTCTTTACTAAAGGTCTTCACGGGTCCAACTGACACGTTCTGAAATGGACCTGGGGCTTTCCCACACGAACCCAATAACTTGTTCAAATTTAGAGACCCGTTCTGAACGGATCCGAGGAACATTAGACCCGTTCCGTATAGACCTGGTCGCATCTAGACTAGGTCCCATCCAAGTGAGCGAAGCAGCAGAAAATAAATGTTTTAAGCAACGATATTAACCGGAGCTAATAAAGCATGAGAGGAGGGAGAGAGGTGCCGCTCTAGCAGGCGGAGAGGGACCATGCTGTGAGCGAGTGACACAGGGAGGAGGGAGCGAGAATATAGAGACACCAATCAACCAAACCTATTCGCTTTACAGCAGACTAATAGTTGCCATAGATAGGTTATTTATCATCAAATATGATTATGTAGTAACTGTCTTGACTGCATCAAACCAAGAGAAACTATATAGTTAAAGCTAGCTAACGTTAGCTAGCTAGGCTAACTGACGCTGCAGTGAATGTGCTTTCTAATCCTACAGTTACAAATAACAACAACTCCATGCAGAATACTAAGGAGCAGCCTACAGTACCTGTTGGCTCTTGGTCAATGTAACCTAGCCTTCTCCTTTAACTTTAATTCCATCTTCCATTGATTAGAGATCTCCTCACTTTTGCCACACAAGGAGCGAGGCTCTATGACTGTAGCCTATTGCCGCTTTGATGACTCATGATTGGCCAACAACAAGCTACACTCGCCGTGTTCAACTCTCGTGAAAAGCAAGAGCAGCAGCATAAGCAAAAAGATGTCTCTCTCTCTCTACTGCAGCAGTCATGATTGGATCTGTATGGGCCCTTCCAGACAAGTCAGTTTAAATTACACATACCCGAGACCTGTGACAATTATATCAGATCCGACCCAAACCCATGAAATAATTCTGGATCCGCAACCGCTCAGGTGCTGGATTGGGTCTCGGGTATTCAGGTACAGGTGGATCCCAGAAGACCTCTAGTCTCTAATGCATAGCTGAACACGGTCCAAATAAGCATTTCTTTGGTTTATCCAAAGCACAGTAAAGCTAAAACTGCATCTTCACGGTGTGGCTCAGGCTGTGGGCTTGCAGCAGAGCCCTGGTGGCTTAGTAGGCCTGCTGGTAGTTTGTCCAGTCATGCTACTACAAAGAGCGTTTAGACACTCCTGAATAATCCAGACGACCAGAGTGACCGGCCGGCTGGCAGATGGGGACCTGGGGTTGTTTGAAACAGGAGAGAGACACCTGAGGAGGTGCAAGGGAGAGACCTGGGGACTGGCTGGTCCATGGGTGTGGTCACAGAAGACAGAGACAGAGAGGGTTGTGGCTAGGTTAAATGTACTCTTCCACCTGGCTATGGGAGGAGTGTCTGGTTTCGGTAGATCGTCATGGGATGCTTGTTGCGCCAATAGTGTGGTGGTGGTCTTTTACGTGTGTGTGTGTGTGTGCATTTGTGTAGGAGGGAATGGTGGTGTTTTTTGTTTGACAATGGAAGTAGATACGTTGTCTCAATGCCTCAGGTAGATGGTGTATTGTGGTTTGTACCTTATCACGAGGTACATTATTTCCATTAAACAATGTTGAGGGCTTTCCAGGACAATTCAAGGTTGTACTCGGCATCTTCAAATCAAATCAAATCAAATGTTATTTGTCACATACACATGTTTAGCAGATGTTAATGAGATTGTAGCGAAATGCTTGTGCTTATAGTTCCGACAATGCAGTAATAACCAACGAGTAATCTAACCTAACAATTCCACAACTACTACCTTATACACACACAAGTGTAAAGGGATAAATAATATGTACATAAAGATATATGAATGAGTGATGGTACAGAACGGCATAGGCAAGATGCAGTAGATGGTATCGAGTACAGTATATACATATGAGATGAGTAATGTAGAGTATGTAAACATAAAAGTGGCATAGTTTAAAGTGGCTAGTGATACATGTATTACATAAAGATGGCAAGATGCAGTAGATAATATAGGGTACAGTATATACATGTACATATAATGTCAGGTATGTAAACATTATATTAAGTGGCATTGTTTAAAGTGGCTAGTGATACATTTTTTACATCAATTTCCACCAATTTTCATTATTAAAGTGAGCTGGGGTTGAGTCAGTATGTTGGCAGCAGCCACTCAATGTTAGTGGTGGCTGTTTAACAGTCTGATGGCCTTGAGATAGAAGCTGTTTTTCAGTCTCTCGGTCCCTGCTTTGATGCACCTGTACTGACCTCGCCTTCTGGATGAAAGCGGGGTGAACAGGCAGTGACTCGGGTGGTGTTGTCCTTGATGATCTTTATGGCCTTCCTGTGACATCGGGTGGCGTGGGTGTCCTGGAGGGCAGGTAGTTTTCCCCCGGTGATGCATTGTGCAGACCTCACTACCCTCTGGAGAGCCTTATGGTTGTGGGCGGAGCAGTTGCTGTACCAGGCGGTGATACAGCCCGACACGATGCTCTCGATTGTGCATCTGTAGAAGTTTGTGAGTGCTTTTGGTGACAAGCCAAATTTCTTCAGTTGCACAGGGCGGGGTCGAGACCCAGGGTCTTGATGATGAGTTTGGAGGGTACTATGGTGTTAAATGCTGAGCTGTAGTCGATGAACAGCATTCTCACATAGATGTATTCCTCGTGTCCAGATGGGTTAGGGCAGTGTGCAGTGTGATTACAATTGCGTCGTCTGTGGACCTATTGGGGCGGTAAGCAAATTGGAGTGGGTCGAGGGTGTCAGGTAGGGTGGAGGTGATATAGTCCTTGACTAGTCTCTCAAAGCACTTCATGATGACAGAAGTGAGTGCTACGGGGCGGTAGTCATTTATCTCAGTTACCTTAGCTTTCTTGGGAACAGGAACAATGGTGGCCCTCTTGAAGCATATGGGAACAGCAGAATGGGATAAGGATTGATTGAATATGTCCGTAAACACATCCAGCCAGCTGGTCTGCGCATGCTCTGAGGATGTGGCTGGGGATGCCGTCTGGGCCTGCGAGGGTTTAAATGTTTTACTCACATCGGCTGCAGTGAAGGAGAGTCCTCGGGTTTTGGTAGCGGCCCGTGTCAGTGGCACTGTATTGTCCTCAAAATGAGCAAAGAAGTTATTTAGTCTGTCTGGGAGCAAGACATCCTGGTCTGCGACTGGGCTGGTTTTCTTTTTGTAATCCGTGATTGACTGTAGACCCTGCCACATACCTCTTGTGTCTGAGCCGTTGAATTGCAACTCTACTTTGTCTCTATACTGACGCTTAGCTTGTTTGATTGCATTGCGGAGGGAATAGCTATTCGGTCATGTTTCCAGTCACCTTGCCCTGGTTAAAAGCAATGGTTTGCGCTTTCAGGTTCGCTGATGCTGCCATCAATCCATGGTTTCTGGTTTGGATATTTTTTAATAGTTGCTGTGGGTACGACATCGCCGATGCACTTTCTAATAAACTCGCTCACCGAATCAGCATATTCGTCAATGTTGTTGTTGGACGCAATGCGGAACATATCTCAATCCACGTGATAGAAGCAGTCTTGAACTGTGGAATCAGATTGGTCGGACCAGCGTTGAACAGACCTGAGTGCGGGAGCTTCTTGTTTTAGTTTCTGTCTGTAGGCTGGAAGCAACAAAATGGAGTCGTGGTCAGCTTTTCCGAAAGGAGGGTGGGGGAGGACCTTATATGCGTCGAGGAAGTTGGAATAACAATGATCCAGGGTTTTACCAGCCCTGGTTGCGCAATCGATATGCTGATAGAATTTAGGGAGTCTTGTTTTCAGATTAGCCTTGTTAAAATCCCCAGCTTCAATGAATGCAGCCTCAGGATTTGTGGTTTCCAGTTTACATAGAGTCAAATAAAGTTTGTTTCAGGGCCATCAATGTGTCTGCTTGGGGGGGAATATATACGGCTGTGATTATAATCGAAGAGAATTGTCTTGGTAGATAATGCGGTCGACATTTGATTGTGAGGAATTCTAAGTCAGGTGAACAGAAGGACTTGAGTTCCTGTATGTTGTTATGATCACACCACGTCTCGTTAATCAGAAAGGCCCCTGGCCTTTCTTCTTACCAGAAAGATGCTTGTTTCTGTCGGCGCGATGCCTGAGGAAACCAGCTGGCTGCATAGACTCCGATAGCATCTTGAGAGTTAGCAATGTTTCCGATAAGCAAAGAATGTTACAGTCTCTGATGTCTCTCTGGAATGCTACCCTTGCTCGGATTTCATCAACCTTGTTGTCAAGAGACTGGACATTGGAGAGTAGTATGCTAGGGAGTGGTGCGTGATGTGCCCATCTCCGGAGCTTGACCAGAAGACCGCTTCGTTTGCCCCTTTTACGGCGACGTTGTTTAGGTTCGCCGGCTGGGATCCGATCCATTGTCCTGGGTGTTGGGCAAAACACAGGATCCGCTTCAGGAAAGTCGTATTCCTGGTCGTAATGATGGTGAGTTGACATTGCTCTTATATTCAGTAGTTCCCCCGACTGTATGTAATGAAACCTAAGATTACCTGGGGTACCAATGTAAGAAATAACACGTAAAAAAACAAAATACTGCATAGTTTCCTAGGAACACGAATCGAGGCGGCCATCTCTGTCGGCGCTGGAAGTATAAGTGTGTTACAAGCTGTCAAGCCATCACATTTAGGGTTGGATTCAATCCACAGCTCTGAAGTCCTCTGATACAGCGCTAAATAAATGCTAAAGCTATGCTCCTGAGTTAGCGGAGACGCCATTCATGGTAAACGCTGCTCAGTAACTTATCCCCCTGTACCTAACCTTTCTGTGCAGGACGGTTATCCATCATCTCAAAGTGGGGATCCATTCCAGCCCAACTTCAGCCGGTGGAAAGGCCTTAGCCAGCGTGTGTGTGGGTACAACTTATGAGCTGTCACTACAAAGTGCAGAGCCTTGCCGGAAACTGACAACTAGGGAATGACTGACACTGACACTGCAGTGAGAATGTGTGAGCATGTGTATGAAGGCCAAGTGCTAGCTCACACTCTCGCTAATTTCTTATTTGTTCCCTCTCCTTTTCTCTCTTTCTCCTCTTTTACATCTCCTCCCTCTACCCCCACCCCTCCTTTCTAATTCCTCCTTGTGATGCTGTGCACGAAAGTCCCACTTATCACTGAGAATGCTTAATCAGTGTCACCTCCTGAACTCCCACTGATCGGGGGCAAGGAAGGGTATTAACACTCCAAATGAACTGGGGCTAGGCAGGGTATAAACACTCCAACTAAACTGGGGCTAGGCAGGGTATTAACACTCCAACTGAACTGGGCTAGGCAGGGTATTAACATCACCTGACCTGGGGATAGGCAGGGTATAACACTCCAAATGAAATGGGGCTAGGCAGGGTATTAACACTCCAACTGAACTGGGGCTAGGCAGGGTATAACACTCCAAATGAAATGGGGCTAGGCAGGGTATTAACACTCCAACTGAACTGAGGCTAGGCAGGGTATTAACATCACCTGACCTGGGGATAGGCAGGGTATAACACTCCAACTGAACTGAGGCTAGGCAGGGTATTAACATCACCTGACCTGGGGATAGGCAGGGTATAACACTCCAACTGAAATGGGACTAAGCAGGGTATTAACATCACCTGACCTGGGGATAGGCAGGGTATAACACTCCAACTGAACTGAGGCTAGGCAGGGTATTAACATCACCTGACCTGGGGATAGGCAGGGTATAACACTCCAACTGAACTGAGGCTAGGCAGGGTATAACACTCCAACTGAACTGAGGCTAGGCAGGGTATAACACTCCAACTGAACTGAGGCTAGGCAGGGTATAACACTCCAACTGAACTGAGGCTAGGCAGGGTATAACACTCCAACTGAACTGAGGCTAGGCAGGGTATTAACACTCCAACTGAACTGAGGCTAGGCAGGGTATTAACATCACCTGACCTGGGGATAGGCAGGGTATAACTCAACTGAACTGAACTGGGTATTAATGCTCCAACTGAAATGGGACTAAGCAGGGTATTAATGCTCAAACTGAACTGAGGCTAGGCAGGGTATTAACACTCCAACTGAACTGGCTATAGGCAGACCTGGGGATATTAACACTCCAACTGAACTGAGGCTAGGCAGGGTATAACACTCCAACTGAACTGAGGCTAGGCAGGGTATTAACATCACCTGACCTGGGGATAGGCAGGGTATAACACTCCAACTGAACTGAGGCTAGGCAGGGTATTAATGCTCCAACTGAAATGGGACTAAGCAGGGTATTAATGCTCAAACTGAACTGAGGCTAGGCAGGGTATTAACACTCCAACTGAACTGAGGCTAGGCAGGGTATTAACATCACCTGACCTGGGGATAGGCAGGGTATAACACTCCAAATGAAATGGGGCTAGACATGGAAATAAACGCTCAAACTAAAACTGGGGCTTGGCAGGTTATTAACACCCTAACTGAACTGGGGATAGGCAGGGTATTAACGCCTCAACTGAACTTGGGCTAGTCAGGGTATAAACACTCCAACTGAACTTGGGCTATGCAGGGTATTCACACTCCAACTGAACTGATGCAGGGTATTAATGCTCTAACTGACCTAGGGTTAGTCAGGGTATTAACGCTCCAACTGAATTGTGACTAGACAGGGTATGAACGTTCCAACTGAACTGGGGCTAGGCACGGTATTAATGCTCCAGCTGAACTGATGCAGGGTACTAACTCTCCAACTGAACTGGGGCTATACAGGGTATTAACACTCCAACTGAACTGTGGCTAGGCAGTGTATTAACGCTCTAACTGAACTGGGGCTAGGCAGGTTATTAACACTCCAACTAAACTGGGGCTAAGCAGGGTATTAATGCACCAACTGAACTGGGACTATGAAGGGTATTAATTCTCCATCTGAACTGGGGTAGGGTGTTAACGCTCCAACTGAACTGGGACTAGGCAAGGTATTAATTCTCCATCTGAACTGAGGTAGGGTATTAACGCTCCAACTGAACTGGGGCTAGGCAGGGTATTGACGCTCCAACTGAACTGAGGTAGGGTATTAACGCTCCAACTGAACTGGGACTAGGCAAGGTATTAATTCTCCATCTGAACTGGGGCTAGGCAGGGTATTTACTCTCCAACTGAACTGTGGCTAGGTATGGTATTAACTCTATATCGGAACTGGGGCTAGGGTATTAACACTCCTACTGAACTGGAACTAGGCAGGGTATTAATGTTCCAACTGAACTTGGGCTTTGCAGGGTATTAATGCTCTAACTGAACTGGGGCAAGGCAGGGTATTAACATTACCGACTGAGCTGGGACTAGGCAGGGTTTTAATGCTCCAACTGAACTGAGGTAGGGTGTTAATGCTCCAACTGACATTGGCTAGGCAGGGTGTTAATGCTTCAACTGACCTGAGGCAGGGTATTAACACTCCAAATGAACTGGGTCTAGGAAGGGTATTAATGCTCCAACTGAACTGAGTTAAGGTGTCAATGCTCCAACTGAACTGAGGCTAGGCACGGTATTAATGCTCCAACTGACCAGAGGCAGGGTATTAACAATCCAAATGAACTGGGACCAGACAGGGTGTTAATGCTCCAACTGATATTGGACTCTGCACGGTATTTACGCTTCAACTGAACTGATGTAGGGTACTAATGCTCCACCTGAACATGGGCTTTTCAGAGTATTATCGCTCCATCTGAACTTGGGCTAGGCATGCTAATAACACTCCAACTGTCCTGGGGCTTGGCAGAGTATTAACGCTCCAAATGAATTGGGGCTAGGCAGGGTGTTAACGCTCCAACTGAACTGGGGCTAGACAGGTTATTAACTTTACAACTGACCTGGGACTAAGCATGGAATCAACGTTCCAACTGAACTGGGACTAGGCAGGGTAATAACGCTCCAACTGAACTGGGGCTAAGCAGGGTATTAATGTACCAACTGAACTGGGACTAGGCAGGGTATTAATGCACCAACTAACCTAAGGAAGGGTGTTAACTCTCCATCTGATCTGGGGCTAGGCAGGGTATTGATGCTCCAACTGAACTGAGCTAGGGTGTTAAAGCTCCAACTGAACTGAGCTAGGGTGTTAAAGCTCCAACTGAACTGGGGCTAGGCAGGGCATTTATATTACCGAGTGAACTGAGACAAGGCAAGGTATTAATGCTCCAACTGAACTGAGGTAGGGTGTTAACTCTCCATCTGATCTGGGGCTAGGCAGGGTATTGATGCTCCAACTGAACTGAGCTGGGGTGTTAAAGTTCCAACTGAACTGGGGCTAGGCAGTGTATTGATGCTCCAACTGAACTGAGCTGGGGTGTTAAAGCTCCAACTGAACTGGGGCTAGGAGGGGTATTAACATTGACGACTGAACTGGGACTAGGCAGGATATTAATGCTCCAACTGAACAGAGACAGGGTGTTAGCGCTCCAACTGAGCTGGGTCTATGCAGGGTATTAATGCTCCAACTGAACTGGGACTAGGCCGGGTATTAATGCTCCAACTGAACTTGGGCAATGCAGGGTATTGATGCTCAAACTGAACTGATGTAGGGTGTTAACACCAAATGATCTGGGGCTAGGCAGAGTCTGAATGCTCCAATTAAACTATGGCTAGGCAGGGTATAAACATTACTGACTGAACTGGGACTAGGCAGGGTGTTAATGCTCCAACTGAACTGGGGCTTGGCAGGGTATTAACGGTCCAACTGAACTGGGGCTAGGCAGGGTATTGATGCTCCAACTGAACTGAGCTAGGGTGTTAAAGCTCCAACTGAACTGGGGCTAGGAGGGGTATTAACATTGACGACTGAACTGGGACTAGGCAGGGTATTAATGCTCCAACTGAACTGGAACTAGGCAGGGTATTAATGCTCCATCTGTACTGGAACTAGGCATTGCATTGATGCTCCAACTGATCTGAGGTAGGGTGTTAACGATGCAACTGAACTGGGGCTAGGCAGGGTATTGACGCTCCAACTGAACTGAGGCACGATGTTAACACCCCAACTGAACTGGAACTAGGCAGCGTATAAATGCTCCAACTGAACTTGGGCTATGCAGGGAATTAACGCTCCAAATGAACTGGGGCTAGGCAGGTTATTTACATTTCCGACTGAACTGGGACAAGGCAGGGTATTAATGCTCCACCTGAACTGGGTCTAGGCAGGGTATTAATGTTCCAACTGAACTGGGGCTAGGCAGGGTATTAATGCTCCACCTGAACTGGGTCTAGGCAGGGTATTAATGCTCCAACTGAAATGGGACTAGGCAGGGTATTGACGCTCCAACTGAACTGAGGTAGGGTGTTAACACTTCAACTGAACTGGGACTAGGCAGGTTATTAATGCTTCGTCTGAACTGTGGCTTGGCAGGGTATTAACACTCCAACTTCAACTGGGGCTAGACAGGGTATTGACGCTCCATCTTTACTGATGCAGGGTATTAATGCTCCAACTGTGCTGGGGCAAGGCAGGGTTTTAACTCTCCAACTGAACTGTGGCTAGGCAAGGAGGCAACTCTCCCCCTGACCTGGAGCTATAGGGACGCAGCAGCACCTCTATTTCTGGGCTCAAACTCCTCAATATTCATGTGTCAGATGCTGGGTGTGCTGCAAGTATCTATGTTGTAACTCATATTTTGTTTAGTTTTCAGGTTAACGTAGAGTTCATTTTTTGACAGACGTTTTTCCAGCCATCCCCAGTGGGAAGAGAGAAGAACCTCTTTTGGCTGCTGATGCATCTTTCTGTGCTTTTTTGCCTCTTCTTGTTCTGCCCTTTCTCCTGAACATCACTCTTCCTTTCTCCCTTTTCTCTTTTTACTCCCCCCGTTGGTAATTCTCTCAGACTCCAAACCACCGCCCAATCCACGTGATCCCCCCACCCCTCCTCACCCCCTTCACTCCCCCCTCTCCTCCCCCTACCTCTTCCCATCAGCACCCAAGGCTGATGAATGCGCGGCCTCCTATTGATCGCGATGGGTGATGGATGATGGGCCTGAGATGAGTGATGGGGTGCAGGGGAAGGTGCCAATAAGGGGGCCTCAAGGGGTGGGGCCTCCCCCGCCAAGCTTAATGCCATGAGACTGGGGCCACGACTGCTGTGGAAACCACTCTGCCCTACTCCTTAACCCCCTCCCACCCACACGCTCACTCACCCGTTTGTGGTTCTTCCCACACACCAGCCCATGTTGTCCTCTCCGCTCTTTCTCTTTCAGCTTTGTGCTATCTGGATGTATTGTGGAGGGAGGGGTGCGGGGAGTAGGTGGGGAAAGGTGGAACATGATGCGGGTGAAGGGGGATGAGGAGTAAGGGGGAGGGTGGGGGGGTAGTGGAGGGGTGAGCTCGCAAAAAGATGATGGATGACAGGGCAGAGGGGGAAGACTGCTTCGCCGGCTCCAAATTGATATCCAGGCAAATGTTTTTGTCTGCTGTGAAAAATGCTGCCTTAACACTCATCTCTAATACCCCCCTTCCCTCCTTCTCTGACTACTTTCTCTTCCCCCTCTCCTTTCCTACTTCCCTCCTTCCCTCTTTTGCTTTCCCTGTCTACAGTGAATCCAACACAGCAATCCATTCCCGGCCTGTGCTTTTCCCTCTCGTGTTCCGACAGTGCCAGATCATTGCGCCGGCTTCCGGATGTGCTGTAACTGTAATCCCAGTTCACCCACTGGGCGGCCCAGTCAAGGACCATGCCAAGCAGGAACAGGATGCCACCATGTTTCTCCTATAAGACCACTCTTCCTGACATCAAACTTCCTCCTGACTCCAGACAGATGTTGGCCACAGCCTTTTAAGCTCAGTGTCTTAGAGCATGTAGAGACCTTACCATTATATACTGAGGTTTACAATTAAGTTTACACTACGGAAACCTATAGGGTCAAGGTCAAAAAGGCACAGGAGGGATTTAAAATGAAGGGTGACATAAAATAAAGGGTGTCCTTAAAGATGTGGATGGGAAGTAGGTCGATGTGTTCTAGGTCTGTGTGTTTTTCGTCTGTTGTAGTTTAGTGTTAATATGGAGGGTTAAGACAGATGTAGCAGATTTCAGTCTGAAAGCTAGCTTAGCTTCCGGCATAGAAGTAAATGTGGCTCAAAGTGGTTAGGTTTCATTGTTTAAATTTTAAGGATACTATTGGTTGACTTCAGAATGTATAGTGTTTGTATTGCACATAAATAGTATTGGTACATAGTACACATTAACCTATCATGTATAAAACGGCCATGCTAGGCATCTTACTAGTATAGTTTTTACATACAGCTCATTAATAAGTTAACTTCACAGAAACTAACTACCTGTTCCTATTCAATATTACCTCTTCCACCTTGCCATGATACCATAATCACAACAGAATAACCTACCCCAAAATCAAACATTTAAACATTGGTTAAAGTCTTATCAGTTCAGTATCTGTCCTTTCAGCAACTTTTACAGCCTCTCCCAGATTTACAGTTGGGGTCAAATCCCTTGTTATTCCCAGTCTCAGTGGATTTATAGAGTTTTGGCCAGTCTATTTGGTAGGCCACCACTGAAATAATTAAAGGGATGATTTGCTGATCTGAACTGAGGCAGCAATTATGATCATAAATCTGGATTATGTAATTAATAAAGATAAAAACCATCTTGGGCACACACATATGGAAGCATGCACTCACACGGAAACACGCACGCACATGCACACACACACCTGCACACATTCAGATGCTGTTTTTATATATTTTGGCCATGTTGTATTGTTTATGGTGCTCATTGCTATAAATTGCAGCACTGCGCGTGGCAATATGAATATCTATTTTTTGTATGTGAAGTAATTCATTAAGTGTTTTATACACAAAGTGGACTAACACAGGTCAAGGTTATAATATCTCACATCACATCAAAACATTTTGTCATGGAATACACACATTTGGGGAAAGTCATGCAGTATTGCCTGATTTCAGCACTGGACAGCACCTGTTAAAGCATAGCCTTTATGTTACATGATATAGAAAACTAGCCTGCTTGATAGCGTCATTATTATGTAGTCGGTCATGTTATGAGACAAAGGTAATGGAGGCTACTGTACTGTAGATGTTATGGAAATGGATAGGTGTTATTCAATAGGAAAGGAGACACTTTCAACAGGTGGTAAAGCAATAGCTGGGAGGGGGTCTGCTTATCGTTGCTCAAATACTTCCTGAACCATGACACAGACCCTACCACCCACGTTCACACTCACACACACACACACACACACACACACACACACACACACACACACACCCCTGTATATAGTATGCTTACTTACTTACTTATTGTGTTCTACATATTCTTATTTTACGTGTGTTTTTATCTACTATTACATTGTTATTGATTATTGCATTGTAGGGTTTTTAGTTCGCAAGAAAGGAATTTCACCGTACTTGTGCATGTCATGTGTGTCACGATGTTCGTAATAATGGTCGGACCAAGACGCAGTGCGATATGAGTACCACATACTTTATTATTAGTGAAACTTAACAAAACAAAACAATAAACAATAAATGAACAAACCGTGACTACTGAGGTGCTATGTACACTAACTCCAAACATAAACAATACCACAGGTGGAAAAAATGCTACTTAAGTATAATTAGAGACAACGATAGCCAGCTGCCTCTAATTGGGAATCATACCAAAACCCCAACATAGAAAAAACAACCTAGAACCCCACATAGAAAAGATAAACTAGACTGACCCCCCAGTCACACCCTAACCTACTCCACCATAGAAATTAAAGGCTCTCTATGGTCAGGAAGTGACAATGTGACATGTTGTGAGCCACTCTTTTCACATATTGTACATCAGAAATCTATCAAAATCACAACAGTCGGGGCCTCCCAGGTGGCACAGTGGTTAAGGGCACTGCACTGCAGCGCTAGCTGTGCCACCAGAGACTCTGGGTTCGCGGCCAGGCTCTGTCGCAACCGGCCGCGACCGGGAGGTCCATGGGGCGATGCGTCGTCCGGGTTAAGGAGGGCTTGGCCGGTAGGGATATCCTTGTCTCATCGCGCACCAGCAACCCCTGTGGCGGGCCTGGCGCAGTGCGCCCTAACCAAGGTCGCCAGGTGCATGGTGTTTCCTCCGACACATTGGTGCGGCTGGCTTCCGGGTTGGATGCGCGCTGTGTAAAAAAGCAGTGAGGCTTGGTTGGGTTGTGTTTCGGAGGACGCATGACTTTCGACATTCGTCTCTCCCGAGCCCGTACGGGAGTTGTAGCGATGAGACAAGATAGTAGCTACTTACGAAATTGGGGAGAAAAAAGGGGGTAACATTCAAAAAATGTAAAATAAAAATCACAACAGTCTGGCAGACAGTGCCTGTAGGGCCTATCTCTCTTCACAATGGCCAATCTCCGCTTCTAGCTAAAGAAAACCAGGTGACCTACGAGAGTCCCAACACCATCTTGAAATCATCTGCCACCGAAATCTATGCTGTTGTAGAGTTAGGGATTACCCTGGTACTGGTTATCTGAGATCCCTCAATACTTCTCCCCTGCTCTTGTATTTGGGAGGAGAAGATTCTACAGAACACATGTTCATAGATGGGATTATGTGGCTGAGATTAAGTTCTCTACTGATATGCTGTGTGTATTGCTTTTCTTATCTTGTGCATATCTTCTTTATAGGTACAATATGAGTACTCAGAAGTCAACTTGAGACATGTCACTCACAGGGACCTAATACCCGGCTAAGGATTATACAGATGATACAGTTTGATTGGCAAATTAAATGACAATCCTCCCTCGAATCTGCCTCATTAATTCCCTCCCACCCCCTCCCTGACACCCTTTTTAAAAGTGAGGTGGATGCTCACTCTGATAAACGGCCAAAGATTGATTTGTATTTAATTAACAATTTTCCAGAGACATTTGAAAACTCTCCCTCTCTCGCTCTCTCTCTCTCTTTTTCTCTCTATTTCTTTCACTTTCTCTGTCATTCGCCTAGTCTCTGATCGTAGGGGTGGGAAGGAGAAGAGATGCAAGCGTAATTTATGGTGTGATCGATAAGTCGTCCACGGGCTGGGATAAGAGGGAGGACTGTCAGGGTCCACACACTGAAGGGAGTGTGAATGGAGAGATACTGAGAGGGAGAAAAAAGGAGTTATGGAGGGAATGCATGTTAAGATGGGACAGGGAGAGGAGAGAAAGGAGAGAGGGACACAGGAAGAAAGGGAAGGAGAGAAGGTTCACTAAGGAAGAGAGGACAGCTGGAAGAAAGGATGAAGTGAATAGAGGAAGTGAATAGAGGATGGCTGCAAACTTTCTACTTTTAGACTCGGACAAAACAGAGATGCTTGTTTTAGGTCCCAAGAAACAAAGAGATCTTCTGTTGAATCTGACAATTAATCTTGATGGTTGTACAGTCGTCTCAAATAAAACTGTGAAGGACCTCGGCGTTACTCTGGACCCTAATCTCTCTTTTGACGAACATATCAAGACTGTTTCAAGGACAGCTTTTTTCCATCTACGCAACATTGCAAAAATCAGAAACTTTCTGTCCAAAAATGATGCAGAAAAATTAATCCATGCTTTTGTTACTTCTAGGTTAGACTACTGCAATGCTTTACTTTCCGGCTACCGGATAAAGCACTAAATAAACTTCAGTTAGTGCTAAATATGGCTGCTAGAATCCTGACTAGAACCAAAAAAATGTATCATATTACTCCAGTGCTAGCCTCCCTACACTGGCTTCCTGTCAAGGCAAGGGCTGATTTCAAGGTTTTACTGCAAACCTACAAAGCATTCCATGGGCTTGCTCCTACCTATCTTTCTGATTTGGTCCTGCCGTACATACCTACACGTACGCTACGGTCACAAGACGCATGCCTCCTAATTGTCCCTAGAATTTCTAAGCAAACAGCTGGAGGCAGGGCTTTCTCCTATAGAGCTCCATTTTTATGGAATGGTCTGCCTACCCATGTGAGAGACGCAGACTCGGTCTCAACCTTTAAGTCTTTACTGAAGACTCATCTCTTCAGTGGGTCATATGAATGAGTGTAGTCTGGCCCAGGAGTGGGAAGGTGAACGGAAAGGCTCTGGAGCAACGAACCACCCTTGCTGTTTCTGCCTGGCCGGTTCCCCTCTCTCCACTGGGATTATCTGCCTCCAACCCTATTACAGGGGCTGAGTCACTGACTTACTGGTGCTCTTTCATGCCGTCCCTAGGAGGGGTGCGTCACTTGAGTGGGTTGAGTCACTGACGTGATCTTCCTGTCTGGGTTGGCACCCCCCCTTGGGTTGTGCCGTGACAGAGTTTTTTTGTGGGCTATACTCAGCCTTGTCTCAGGATGGTAAGTTGGTGGTTGAAGATATCCCTCTAGTGGTGTGGGGGCTGTGCTTTGGCAAAGTGGGTAGGGTTATATCCTTCCTGTTTGGCCCTGTCTGGGGGTATCATCGGATGGGGCCACAGTGTCTCCTGACCCTTCCTGTCTCAGCCTCCAGTATATATGCTGCAGTAGTTTATGTGTCGGGGGGCTAGGGTCAGTTTGTTATATTTGGAGTACGTCTCCTGTCTTATCCGGTGTCCTGTGTGAATTTAAGTATGCTCTCTCTAATTTTATCTTTCTCTATTTCTTTCTCTCTCTCGGAGGACCTGAGCCCTAGGACCATGCCTCAGGACTACCTGGCATGATGCCTCCTTGCTGTCCGCAGTCCACCTGGCCATGCTGCTGCTCCAGTTTCAACTGTTCTGCCTGTGGCTATGGAACCTGACCTGTTCACCGGACGTGCGACCTGTCCCAGACCTGCTGTTTTCAGCTCTTTAGAGACAGCAGGAGCGGTAGAGATACTCTTAATGATCGGCTATGAAAAGCCAACTGACATTTACTCCTGAGGTGCTGACTTGCTGCACCCTCGACAACTACTGTGATTATTATTATTTGACCATGCTGGTCATTTATGAACATTTGAACATCTTGGCCATGTTCTGTTATAATCTCCACCCGACACAGCCAGAAAAGGACTGACCACCCCTCATAGCCTGGTTCCTCCCTAGGTTTCTTCCTAGGTTTTGGCCTTTCCATGGAGTTTTTCCTAGCCACTGTGCTTCTACACCTGCATTGCTTTCTGTTTGGGGTTTTAGGCTGGGTTTCTGTACAGCAGATTGAGATATATCAGCTGATGTAAAAATGGCTATATAAATACATTTGATCTGATTTGATTTGGATAAGGAAAGTGTGAGGAAGGTAAGGAGGGAGGGAGAGAGTGAGAGATAAAATAAGAGCTATGTACATAAGGATAGTGTGAGAAGCAGGGAGAGGGATAAGTGCCATTAAGGAAAAAGGCAAGTGACTGCAGAGCTTGTAGACTTGGCAAAAACATCTGAAGGCACTCTAAAATCAATGACTACTTGTGTTCAACTCTTATAGACTGAGAACCATTTGTGTTCAATCCAAATACAAAGAAGATGTTAACAAGCTAGCATAGTTGATGTATCCATACATATTGTTCTTCTACATGATTTACCTGCCATCATCCCCTACTGACAGTGTTATTCTGTGCCATCCCCAACAGGGGGCAATAGTGGATTTAGGTACCAGTATCACCATCCAAATACCACACTGCACTCCTCCAGAGAGCATCCTCTGTGTAAAGATAGATAGCGCAACCATCTCTCCAAATGGAAAAAGAAAAACACCTTTTTGGGCCAACCTGTACAAACCTATATAACGCCTGCTGCACGCTGTAAAACGAATGTTTCATTATGGCAAAATCACTAAGAGAAAAGAGACGCCCGTAAAAGTAATGCACTTCAAGACACAATGACACATCCTCCATTGGAGAGGCCCATAACAGGTATACGCACAAGGCGAGGAATGCCCAACCCGTTTATGCAGCAGAACTTGGGCCAAGGTGAGAACAAAAACATTAGTCATTGGCAGCACTCACCCCGGCGATCGTCGGTCCCTGGTTCCTGACCCATTTTGTGGATGTGGCCTTCAAATGTGGCCCTGAGTGGGCCCGGTGCAGGACGACACCATACCTTTTACTACCATCCCATAAAAGTGTTTTATAACATATCTTGTAATGCAGCACATTAAGGTTGCTGTTGTTATTTCTAGCAAGGTCATTTTTCCTCCCTCCCTTCCTCCCTCCCTTCCTCGAACGAACCCCCCTCCTCATCTTGCTGTGATGGGCAATACTGAGCATGCTGTGACATCACACTGTTATGGTATTATACACATAAAGAGATGAACATGGAGAAAATATACAGACGTATTAATAACTATGAGGACAGTATCGTGACAAGATTATCTATAGTACGAGACGCAGATGTCCTGTGTTGACTGGACACATGGTAGCCACTGGTTAGCGGGTGTGTGTGTGTATTTGTGTGTGTGTGTATTTGTGTGTGTGTGTATTTGTGTGTGTGTATGTATATGTGTGTGTGTGTGTGTGTGTGTGTGTGTGTGTGTGTGTGTGTGTGTGTGTGTGTGTGTGTGTGTGTGTGTGTGTGTGTGTGTGTGTGTGTGTGTGTGTGTGTGTGTGTGTGTGTGTGTGTGTGTATATGTGTGTGTGAATCACTGATTGGTCATATCCTGTCTTTTGTCTTAGTTTTAGCTAACATCCACCATTAAAGCTAAACTGAGGATAGCACTCCATCCACAGTAGACCTAGTTCTACCTATTTTATTTATAGCTTTTCATCAGTCATATTTGTCCTCTGCTCGTCTTGATACTTTTTATTATTCCTCTCTTCAATATTAAGTCCCAGAGCTTTTCTCCTAATCCTGTCAGTCAGACCAGCCCCCCACCCTTCCGTTCTGTTGAGCAGTAATAAAAGAAATGTATAATCCAGTGTTTAAAAATAAGAGATTTGCTTGTTGGAATCCAGCGGTGCATGTTAGATTATGGTTGACCTGGCCTTGACCTGGTTTGGCCTGGCTGGTGAGGCTGTGGCTCATGCCCCCTGGTGACTCCTCAACCCAGTGTTCAACCCTCAGCTTGGGATGGAGAGAATGAGAGGAGAGATTGGAGAGAGAGAGGAGAGAGAGAGAGAGAAAAAGAGTGAGAAAAGGAAGAGGGAAAGAAAGCTATTGAGTGTAGTATTACTATTTCCTCTTACCAGCTCCTCTTATAATCCCCCATCAGGATCTTCTCAACCTTATATCTGACTGAATGTACTGGAAGTCACATAATAAGTGTTAGGTGGGAATCATTTACTTTAGCGTTTAAAGGGAATATTAAAAAACTACAAGGCTTATCACAAAACTACAAACTACAGATTTTCCTTTGCAGAAAACACAGGCTAAAGAAAGAAAAACTGTCGTGGCCATTTAGGATCTTTTCTAGATTGATATCAACCTCAGATCTCCATAAGGTGTTGATACTTATCATCAGGGCTTCATTTATGGAGGGAAAACAACAGGAATCCTCCAGTGTGTGTGTTTGTGTGTGTGTGTGTGTGTGTGTGTGTGTGTGTGTGTGTGTGTGTGTGTGTGTGTGTGTGTGTGTGTGTGTGTGTGTGTGTGTGTGTGTGTGTGTGTGTGTGTGTGTGTGTGTGTGTGTGTGAGAGAGAGAGAGAGAGAGAGAGAGAGAGAGAGAGAGAGAGAGAGTTTACCGTTATTTCCTACTGCCTGGATCTAAGATTATGGGACTGGAAACAGACACTTTTCCCTTTTACCGTTCTATTTTTCTGCGCCACGCTCATTTCTTTAATAACTTCTATAATGTAAATCCGTATGCACACATGCATCCCCAACAATGCCCCCGATATGAATTTTATGTAAAACGTTCCTATAAATCTAGCCAATGATGGAACATATGACTACTTGTAATTTCATTACGTAAAAGGGTTGTGTGTTTGTGTGTGGGTGGAGGTCTTTATTAGTCAAGGTGTGTGTGTGTGTGTGTGTGTGTGTGTGTGTGTGTGTGTGTGTGTGTGTGTGTGTGTGTGTGTGTGTGTGTGTGTGTGTGTGTGTGTGTGCGCGCGTGTGAGTGTGTGTGTGCGTGTGTGTGTGCGCACGTGTGAGTGTGTGTGTGCATGCGTGCATCCGTGCGTGTGTGCGTGCATCCGTGTGTGCGTGTGTGTGTGTGTGGAGATTTAAGTAAGGAGGGGACCATCATATTAAATAAAGGGGAGAGCCTTTTACCAACATTCAAATAATCCAAGCATGGGTAGTAGCCTGGCATGGGGAGGCCCATCTTAGATTTAACATGCACTTATGCAGGTGAGCAATCTGAATATAGAACCAAATGAAAAAGTACAATTTCAATAATTATAATATTTTAAGAAAAAGCAGAAAGGGGACTGAGTGACCTCGGTCTGATCCTCAATCAGCCTTAATAATAATGTTCTGTATTTAGTTGTGGGGTGTGCTGTACCTACTGTATCTATTTTATCAACAACCAAAAATGTGATTTGTGTATCTATTTGTTCATCTATACTGAAAATGTTAATGTCTGCAAACAGTTGTTGCTAATTGTCAATGTCTTATTGATACCCAGTACTCAGTCATGTGAATTCCCCATGTAAGGTTGAAAGCCATAAATTACGCTATGAAGGTGTGTGTATACAGTATGTGTGTGTATAGCAACGTGCGTGTATGTATCCATGTGTGAGTGTGTATATGTTTTATATGTGTGTCCCTTTGAACATGTGTGTATGCAGTGGCATAGTGCGTTTTTGTTCAATTCTAACATTAGATTATTCAACTATATAATACAAATCTCCAAACTTCTTTTTGTTTTGTTTTATAGCACTATTAAATGTGCCAGGGCTAATTTTGTTAACATTTTGGCATGCTTTTCTAGATTTAGAATATAAAACAACATTTATAAAGCAAACTTTATTCCTTAGGTGTAGCACAGAAAATAGTATAATTGTTTAAGCATATGTTGCAGAACAGTGATTAAAATGTTTTTTTTTCTTCTCAATATTGACAAAGAAATAGTTAAAAAGCCACTAACAGAGTTGACAACAGATATTCAAAACAGACATATTTTTACCTCTAAAAATAAAAGTTAAATACAAACATTTGTAAAATATGGAACATTTTTAATAAAAAAATCCCCAATAAAACAACCTTTCTATCAGATCTTTTCAGCACACTGATGTTAGACAAAAATCTGACGGAGTTGATGTTTTACAGAGTTGACAAAAAATGAAAAAATGTTAATTTTTCAATCTTCATTCAAGTGGTATACAGAGTAGCAATTTAGTTTTTCCTCAGTTGCTTTATGATTCTAAAACCTAATGAAATGTAACATATTTGAACCAAAATGTACATTCTATCAGGCAGATGGAGTTGACAGTTTATGCTTGTGACCATGGTGATTCGAATATTGTTGGTTTAATTCTAAAAAAAAAGTAGAGAACTCTACAGACCATGAGTGGTCTTGCACCACAAGTAATGGGAAAGTGGGATACCCAGTCAGTTGTACAACTGAACACATTAAACTGAAATGTGTCTTCCTCATTGAACACAACCCCTCTGAATCAGAGAGGTGCGGAGGGCTGCCTTAAACGACATCCACGTCTTCGGCGCCCGGGGAACAGTTTTTACCTTGTCAGCTCGTTTTGCCATGAGGCTGAGAGAAAATGCTGCAGTTTGAAAGCTAATTTCCTGTCTACCTCTCTCCCCTTCTCCCCCTCTCTCCCTCCAAGGTCCGGCATGCGTTTGACATAAAGCTGCTGTTTGATGCTGTCCACTGAACCGCCCATTGGGTCGTCTGCCCTTTTGAACTTGGAAGTGTCCCAGGGGAATTCATATTTGAATGGCTGCTTGGATTGGAAGATCCAATAGCCTCTTCAGTCAGATCCACAGTCACCACACAGGGTAATATAAGAGCTCATCTGGCCCACAAACACAGTCCTGAAATGTAGGTTTATAAACTGAGCGTGGAACTATTTTTGTCACGTTTTGAAATGATCCCCACCCATTTCTGGAATTCACATTTCTGAATGTGCACAGGATAATAGGCATAATTGAATGCAGAATATGAAGCAAAGTAAAGGGCGCAAACACATGCGCGAAGACACACACACTCGCACGCATACACACCTATTCTATTAATAAGGAGGCTGCCAATCCATAATGTGGAAATCATGCTCCGGGGGTATCGATCTTGGGGGGGGGGGGCGAGTGTGA